>NW_019174455.1:0-69065 GCF_002260705.1 Seriola dumerili | reverse complement strand
ATTCCCCCATTGCAAATCACAACTCAAAACACATCTGTTTAAAACTGCCTTTTCCATCTGATGCCAATTGCTCTGTCACTTTTGTATTGTTTTTATTTTTATATTTCATTTTTATTGTTGTTAATTAATTCTTAATGTGTTTTAATCTCAATTTGTGTAACTGTGTACGGTGTCCTTGAGTGCCAAGAAAGGCGCCTTTAAATAAAATGTATTATTATTATTATTATTATTATTCAATGCTATCTAGTCAAGCTGTCAAAATTGGCTGTTAATTCAAGTGCTCTTCCCTTTAACTTAGACACAGTGTGCAACTAGCCCTTTGTAATACAGAGAGCTTGTACCCGGCCAAGCTTACTTGTTACTGCCAAACTTTTCAGCCTAAGTAAGAAATAGACCCTGAGACAGAGCCAGAGAATGCTACCAGCCCTGTGAAACCCAAGTTCTGCAACTAGCTGTTACTGCCATGCATTACAAGCAGAGAGTAAACCTGCATTTGCCTTTACTGTCGCCAATCTTTTATGCCCATCAGTGTAGCTACTCCTCCTCCAAAGGAAGCTACCCTCCATAATGTAGACCACAGCATTGTTTGGTTAGGTGTTGTAACGGGTATGGAGAGAACCCAATAGCAGCACAAGTGAACCAGGTTTTTGTCTTCAAACAGTCTTTATTCAGCAGATTAAAACAGGTACACAGCTAAAAACTCCTTAAACTCCTGGGAGTAAGACCAGTCCATATCCTCAGCTGGGTGGGTGGAGGGGGTCCAGAGGAGGGTTTCCCCAACATCTGACATCTCCCCCATCGAACGGTCCTCAACATCCTGGACAGGTGGGGGCAAGATGCGGGTCCATCGACAAGCTGACTCATTGGCTGGCTGGTCGGGGTGTTGTCAATGAAAGTCCACAATATGGCGAGCAGGAACCTAAGACCTCTCTTCTGGACCGTAACTCTCCCAGTCCACAATGTACTGGAGAGCTCTACCTCGCTGACAAGAGTGAGTCAGGCGATGTACTGCATACACTGGACTGCCATCGACAATTCGTGGAGGGGGAGGTGGTGGTGCCGCAGGGACCAAGGGACTGTTATGGACCGGCTTAACCCTGGAGGCATGGAAGGTTGGGTGAACTCTCATGGAACGCGGGAGCTTCAACCGGACTGCCACAGGATTGATGACCTTCTGGATCATGAAAGACCCAATGAACTTAGGTGCCATCTTTTTGGGCTGCACCTGGAGAGGTAAGTCTTGGGTGGAGAGCCACACTTGCTGACCTGATTGGTAGGTAGGTGCAGGTGTATGGCGGCGGTTGGCAGTGGTAGCGTAGCGTAGCGACCCACAGAACGAAGGAGAGTGGAGCGAGCTTGGAGCCATGTTCTGCAGCAGCGGCGGATGAAGGCTTGGACGGACGGGCAAGAAATCTCCTTCTCTTGGGCTGGGAACAGTGGTGGTTGATAGCCGTATGCACACTGAAATGGAGAGAGGCCAGTGGCAGAGCAGACAAGGGAGTTGTGGGCATATTCAACCCACAGTAGTTGTGACAACCAGGAAGAGGGGTTCTGGGAGGCCATGCACTGCAGGGCTGTTTCCAGTTCTTGGTTCATGCGCTCAGTCTGTCCATTGTTCTGGGGGTGGAATCCAGAAGACAGACTGGCGGTGGCACCTAGCAGACCGCAGAACTCCCTCCAAAACACAGAAGAAAACTGGGGACCACGGTCCAACACCACATCAACAGGGAGGCCATGCAGGCGGAATACGTGGAGCAGGACCAACTGAGCAGTCTCTTTAGCAGTTGGGAGCTTGGGCAGAGGCACAAAGTGGACCATCTTACCGAAGTGGTCAAGAGGTGGGAAGACCAGTAACAAAGTCCAAAGATATGTGGGACCATGGGCGGTGAGGAACAGGAAGAGGTTGAAGCAGCCCAGCGGGAGGCCGGTGGGAGGTCTTGTGTTGATTGCAAGTTGGACAGGCTTTGACGAATTCCTGGACGTCCTCCTGCAAGGTGGGCCACCAGAAACGTTGGAGAAGGGCATGCTGTGTCCGTTGAACACCAGGGTGGCAAGAGAGCTTGGAGGAGTGGACCCATAGTAGCACATCTGACCTCAAGGCTAGAGAGATGAAAAGGCAGTTTGACGGGCAGGAGCTGGGACCCGGCTGTACTTTGGTGGCTGCTCTCACCCTCTCCTCTATGTCCCAGGTCAACGTGGCAACAAGGCAGGATGTAGGGAGGATGGGCTCAGGTCTATCAGCAGAGTCCTCTGTCCTCAGGAACTGGCGGGAAAGGGCATCGGGCTTGACATTGCGGGGCCCCGGACGGTAAGAGAGGGTGAAGTGGAAGCGGGCAAAGAACAGGGACCAGTGGGCCTGGCGAGAGTTCAGTCTTTTAGCTGAGCGTATGTAATCCAAATTCTTGTGATCTGTCCACACCAGAAAAAGCTCCTTGGTGCCCTCCAACCAATGTCGCCACTCTTCTAGGGCCATCTTAACTGCCAATAGTTCCCTGTTGCCAATGTCATAATTTCTCTCAGCAGAGGACAGGCGCAGAGAGAAGAAGGCACAGGGAAGGAGCTTTTGGTCAGTGCCACAGTGCTGAGACAAGACGGCCCCCACCCCAACCTCTGAGGCAACGACCTCGACCACAAACTGGTGTTCTGTGTCAGGCATCTGGAGGATGGGTGAAGAGGTGAACCGATCTTTGAGGGTCTGGAAGGCTGCTGCAGCTGGAGGTGACCACTGGAAGGGCACTTTGGAGGAGGTCAGGGCGGCAAGAGGGGCTACCATGGAGCTGTAGTTATGGATAAAGCGATGGTAAAAGTTGGCGAACCCCAGGAAACGCTGAAGCTGTTTGCAGTTTTCAGGAACAGGCCAGGAGGTGACAGCAGAGACCTTAGCTAAGTCCATCTGGATGTTGCCTTGTGCCACAATGTTCCCCAGGAAAGACACTGAAGAGACATGGAACTCATATTTCTCTGCTTTTGCATACAGGGAGTTCTCCAGGAGGCGCTGGAGGATGGACTGGACATGATGGATGTGTTGCTCTTTGGACCGGGAGAAGATGAGGATGTCATTGAGGTAAACAAAGACATATCGGTTGAGCATATCTCAGAGCACATCGTTTATCAGTGCCTGGAAGACGGCAGGGGCATTGGTGAGGCTGAATGGCATTACGAGGTACTCGTAGTGTTCGGTTGGGGTGTTGAACGCTGTCTTCCACTCATCTCCTTCTCTGATGCGGACAAGGTGGTAGGCGTTGCGCAGGTCTAGTTTGGAGAAAATGGTGGCCCCCTGGAGCAGTTCAAAGGCACTGGAGGTGAGTGGCAGTGGGTAACGGTTCTTGTTAGTGATATCATTCAGTCCTCTGTAGTCGATGCAAGGTCTCAATGTCTTGTCCTTCTCAACAAAGCAAAAACCCGCTCCAGCAGGAGACGAAGAAGGACGAATGATGTCTGCTGCCAGGGAGTTGTTGATGTAAGTCTCCATGACTTTTCTCTCAGGCTCAGACAGAGAGTACAGGCGCCCCTTGGGAGGTGATGTACCAGGCAGGAGATCTATGGTGCAGTCGTAGGGGCGGTGTGGGGGCAAAGACGTGGCTTTGGCTTTACTGAAGACCTGGTGGAAATCATGGTACTCAGGTGGCACCCTGGAGAGGTCAGATGAAGAGCTGGAGCTGGAGCTGGAGGAGTGAAGTGGAGCTGAGGCTTGCTGCAGGCACCTTTGATGACAGGAGGAGGACCACTCCGGAACGGCCCCAGTGACCCAGTCGATGTGAGGGTTGTGAAGACGGAGCCATGGATACCCCAGGATGAGTGGCAGACAGGAAGAGCTCAGGATGTGGAACTGGACTGTTTCGTGAGGATTACCGGAAAGCAGCAGGTGAACAGGAGAGGTCTGATGCGTGACAGTGCCCAAGATGTGTCCATCTAGGGCTCTAGCAGGAACCGGATGAGGCAAAGGAACCCGCTTGAGCCCCAGCTAAAGGACCACCTCCTCAGCAATAATACAGGCATCAGCCCCAGAGTGAATGAAAATAGCCATGGTCTGGGGGTCATCTGGAAGAAGGAGACGGCCTTGGAACAGAGGTCTCTGGCTTTGGGGAGGTGACAGGGCAATTGAGCTCACCAGGGTCTCCCCAACTTGCTGACCCAATGAGGAGGAATTGGCTGCAGTAGCACCACAGGGGCATGGTGGATGAGAACGTTGAGTTCCCCCTTGATGCTTCTCTCGTCGACGAGTCTGGATACGAAAGTCGATGCAGATGGCCCAATCAATCACCCGGTCCAAGGTGATGGGGGTGTCATGTGAAACCAGTTCATCTTTAATATAGTCATCCAAACTGTGGAGGAAGGTGTCATAGAGAGCTGAGCTGTTCCAACTGCTTTGGCTGGCTCTGGTGCGGAAATCAATTGAATAATCTGCCACTGTTAACTCGCCTTGTTTCAGTCCCATCAGTCCCCTTGCTGACTCAGGACCACAATTCTCGAAACCAAAAACCTTGCGAAGCTCGGCAGAAAACAGATCAAAGGAGGCACAGGCTGGAGACCGTCTCTCTCACTCAGCTGTTCCCCATAGTCGAGCTCTGCCTGTAAGGTGGTTGATGACAAATGCAACCTTCGCCGGTTCAGTGGCGAAGGTGCGGGGCTGCAGGGCGAACAGAAGAGAGCAGTTGGTGAGGAAGGGGCCACAAGTCTCTCGATCACCGTCGTAACGCTCCGAGGTTCCCACCCGGGGCTCAGGAGCATCTCTGGGCAGTGAAAAGGCTGGCACAAGTGCAGGAGCAGAAGCCGATGCTTCAAAAGAGGGGGCAGACACAGTGGAGAAACGGGCTGCTAGCTGTTGCATCTGTCCGACTAATGCCGCTAGTGCTCATAGATGAGTCTCGGCAGCTTGTCTGGCTTCAGCAGCAGACGCAGTCATCATGGCCTCATGCTGCTGCAAAACACCCTCAATCGTCTCAAGGCGACTAAGTGGTGTGGGGTTATGTGCTGGGTTCATAGCTGGCTAGATTGTACTGTAACGGGTATGGAGAGAACCCAATAGCAGCACAAGTGAACCAGGTTTTAGTCTTCAAACAGTCTTTATTCAGCAGATTAAAACAGGTACACAGCTAACCCAAGGATGGCAGCAGAGAACTAACTTCGGGTGAGTATGGCAGGGTTTGGATCTGGACCTTGAGACAGAGTTGGTGGGGCTGACGTCACCAGAGGAGGTGAGCTGGCGAGGTGAAGCTGACAAGGTGGGTCTCTTGGTGGAGCAGGAACAGGCTGAGTGCCAACCTGCCACCGGCAGAAAAGGAACAGAAAACAGGCAGGCAATACTTGTAGTCAGGGACAGAAGGCTGGTGGATTTACTGGGGCTGAGACGTGAGGCGAAGGTCGGAGGCAAGTCGGGTCGATACCAGGTAAGCAGTCCAGGAACAAGTGCTGGAGAGTCAGTCATGAGAGCAAAGACAATCTGGAAAAGAGTGAGTGGAGTGAAGCTGCATATCTACTGGCTTGATTGGAGATGGTGAGCAGGTGAGAGCAGCAGGTGAAAGCAGTTAGGCTGATGAGGGGGGTGGCTGAGCAGCAGAGCAGGAGAGGGGCAGAGGCTCAGAGTAGACTGTAACAGATGAGGGGTGTGGCTGAGCAGCAGAGCAGGAGAGGGGCAGAGCAGACTGTGACAAGTGTACTGCCCAAGTTACACTACAAGGTGTCTGCCGTCACAACACCACAGCAAACTAAATTGTCTTGTTTTGCTAGACAACTTGTTTAACCTCCCTATTTCCATTACACAGCAATGGAGAACCCTTGTGTCAAGCAGTTTATTTACTACCTAGCACAGAGCCTGAAGCCTGGCTACCCAGAATGTATCAACAAGTTAAATTCCAGTTAGTGCAGTAAAGAAATAGACTTGTTATACAGTGACAGAGGTGATGCAAAGACTGCATCCAAAGGCCCACTGTTAAGATGTTTGTTGTTGAACTTATACAGGCATGCCAGCCTTGCCCTTCAGAGCCAAGCATTCCTAGATGAGGAGGTAAAATCACTGAGAGTTAAAAATGCTCTTCTCCTCCAGGAAGTTCAGGTAGCTAATAAAAAGCCATGCACTACTTAGAAGACCTGCACTCAGCAGAGTTAGATCTCTGCTCACACAAGGAAGAATTGTTAAGGGTTAAATTAGAGTGCCTTGCTCCACCACAGCCGTTTAGTGTATGTGATTTTGGTTACTCTGCTTCACAATCTTCCCTGAACAACAGGTTAACTCAGCCTCCACTCAGGAGATGGAACCAATCCCCAAATGACCCTACTTCCTGGGAAATTAAGTCAGCTCCTCAACCTCCACTGAGAGACAATGGTTACAGCCACCTGACTTCCCATTGTTGGGACTCATCATTCAAGAGACCAGATGTTTCTTTGCTCCACTGGACAAAGGAACTCACACTCCACAGTTCCTCACTGTTCACACCTGGGGACGACCCTTCCCCCCACGGACCTTACTGTCCAGCCAGTGTGGGTCAGCGTGTGACATGTGACCCCCAAGGGTGTCACCAAACAAAACCAGATCTCTGGCCCTCTTTTCTCTCTCTTTTTTCTTGGCTTGCTATGGAGAGCAGCTCCAGCTCTCTCCTCTCGGCTCTTCAAAGGGCAACAAGGCCCCAGCCCAGGTCAACCCTGCTACCTGAGAAACCAGCTCTCTCACCTGGCCTGCTCACAGCAGCCTGCAACACTCTTCTCCTCAACAGCAGCGACCTGCTTCGGATTAACTGAGAGTGAACTAAATTCTCTTCAGAATCAGCCGCTACAACACAAGGCCAGCTGATTTTCCAAGGAACAGGAGTCATAGCAGAGTTAGCGGGGAACAGCTAACTCTGCAAGGAGAACAAAGGAGATAACAGCAAAGCAACACAGCCAGACAGGACTTTACTCCACCAGGAAGCCTCCTAACTCACTGGACTTTACAACAACACTAGAAAGAACCTCTTTGTTTGTTCCAAGGACTGGGTAACGTTGACTGACTGGGCCTAACCTTTCACAGCACAGCATAGCACAGCACAGCATAGCTAAGCAGCAGAAGTCTTAATTTTGTTAATGTACATGTTGATTGATGTCTGGTTGTTGTAATGTTTGCTTAGGTTGTGGTCAGTAATACAGTTAATCAGGTACACGTATGTTCACATACATATTAGTACGTCTCAGTTCCAGAACCTGCATGAAGCTAACCTCCTCCCTCTAACCTGGTACCTTTAGATTATATGAGCTAGGCTAACAAAGAAACTCACACCTTCCCTCTCACACACCCTAGGTGGTCTCAGCGGTCATTTTGAGTAGTTTCTTTGTTTACCGCCATCTTGTGTAGTCTTCTTTGTTCAGGTCATGTGGTCACAGTGATCACTTTGAATCGGCCATCTTGCCTTTGTCTGTGTCCCCACAGACACACACACATACACATACACACACACATACACACACCTGTACATACTAGATTAGACATTGTGTTTTACTCTGCTCCATTGTAAATAAATGCCTTTAAGTATAACTACTGGTGTGTTTAATGTTGCACAAGCGTGAATATTGCCAACCTCTACTTGGTAGAATTCCAATCCTTCAACTTTAACTTACTGTTGATATGGTAATTTGGTTATAGTTAGTAAGCTAATGGTTAATCAGAGTTCCAGATTAATGGTAATAAATTGAGACTAAAACCATATTGGCTATTTGCCTATTAGTTTAGGCTGGTGCCCCGAGGACTTTAATTCATTTTAAAGTTGTTATTTACTATTAATATTTTTAATATTGATATTTTCTTAATTTATGATAGCCAATAAATTGATAGACAACCAAAATCCAACATATTTGGTGTCCAGCTCATGTGGTAGAGCTCAGACCCAACACCATCTTCCTAAAATTGACACTGAAGAGACAGGTAGTATATTCTCTAGAGGATATTCATGTTCCTATCAGCCACTGATGTATAATACTGTCACCTGTGCTCATCCCTCCGACAGGAGGACCAAAACTTTCCAGGACTGTTCAGCCTCCTCTGCACTTCCATGAGAGTGATGACAGCTTCTCAGCTCCTTCCTCTAACCCACCTAGCTTAGTATCGCCTTCATCAGAAGGGATCTCACAGTGCCCCCGCCTCGAAGTGTTTGAGTTTATTGCTAAGGATATTGAACATTTTGATCCAGACAACTGTGATCATTCCATTGAAAATATATATATATTTAGGGAGTTAGATCACAAATTAATTGATTTGCCCCATGCAACCAAAAGGGAGAAAACTAAATTTGTGTGGAAGACCAGCTCTAAATCAGTACAAGTTTATGCAGTCACTGCCTCCCTGTGTCAGAAATGACTACAAAAAGCTTCGTCAGGCACTGACAGACGAATTCTCTTCTTCTGCTGATGAGATTGAGTCTGTGGTTGCAGCTTCCCAAATCAAACTCTTCCGCCGCGAGCCTCCCAATGACTACTATAAACGTTTGAGGCATGCATATTTTCAGGGTAGGAACATACCAGGCTGAGAGGAAAACTCCACCTTCAAGTGCTTGTTCCTGCAGAATCTCCATCCATGTGCACGCACTCACGTTGTACTGATAACACAATCCAGGTAAGCCCACCATGCAGGAAATGAAGATGACAAAGATGGCTTGGGAAACCATGATCACTTCCAGGGCAAGGTGGAAAACAACTGAGCCTGCCAGCTCAAACACCTTAGCGTCACACAGACCTATCACCTCAAAAGACCACTCTCACAACAGCTCAAAGGGGGGTGACAAAAGGCCACATTGGGACACTGAGCATCAGCACCATGTCTAAGATAGGAGCAGGAGACAGTCTTACGAAGAAATTGTGGCTCAGACGCAGGACCAGCCAACACATGGATCAGACAATGACCTCGTCATCTCTGTCCATGTTATTTCAGACAGTGACAGTGTCTCTGAATGTTCTTTTTCCAGCTACTCAGGGTGTTACAGCCTTGTGCCACAAATTAGGGAAAACTTATAGCACTGGAGCTCCAGAGTTTGCTTCACCGAGTACTGAGGGTAGGTAAGCTCAGGGTACCTTACACTCTTGCAGATAGACACACTGGGTTTGTCAGCAGCAGCAGCAAACCAAAATTTTTAATCAAATCAGACACTACTGTCCAACCCTGTAGTTACTTTTGTACAACTCCTAAGTTGTACTTTACAGGTGAGATCAGTGAACTAGCTCAGCCCACCAGGACTTCACAGAGCTAGTCACACACATGTCCTAACATCTGACACAAGTTTAGGACATTGCATACACTCATGGCACACTCACTGATGACACCACAAACCTTGTCATTTTAGGTGCCACCAGCATATCTCACTTTAACAAACTAACATCCCTAACTTTCCTGTTCTCACTAACACCATGAGTAATTGAGAATGTTAGTTGTTTATACTGTTCCATCATTGTGGTTATTATTTGGATTTTGCTTTTTAACCTGATTGTTCTTGCTTAGCCAAGATAGATAGTGCTGACAAATGCCCAGATGTTACCCCTTGAATGAATAAACAAATGGACTGTACATTCTGCTCTCAGGATGACATGTCAGGTGGCGTCCTGACACCAAAGGGGGGAGTGTTGAGACTCATTCAAAAGACTACATGTTTCTTTGTTCCACAGACAAAGGAACTCACTTCCCCACAGCTCCTCACTGTTCACACCTGGGGATGACCCTCCCCCAGGGACCTCAATGACCAGTCAGTGTTGGTCAGTGTGTGACATGTGACCCCCCAGGGTATCACCAAACAACACCAGATCTCCTTCTTTGTTCTAACTGTTCTCTTTTGGCTTTCTCAGGGGAGCAGCTCCTCTCCCCTCTCAGCTCTTCAAGGAGCACCAAGGCCCCTGCCCAGGTTAGCCCTGCTACCCAAGACAACCACTCTCTTGCCGGCCTGCTCACAGCAGACTGCAACACTCTTCTCCTCAACACCAGCGACCTGCTTAGGACTAACTGAGAGTGAACCAAGTTCTCTTCAGGATAAGTGGCTACAACACAAGGTCAGCCATCTGATTTTCCAAACAATAGGAGCCACAGCAGAGTTAGCATGGAACAGCTAACTCAGTGAGGAGAACAAAGGAGAAAACAACAGAAGCCACACAGCCAGACAGGACTTTTCTCCACCAGGAAGCCACCCAACTAACTGGACTCAACAACAACGCTGGAAAGAACCTCTTTCTTTTGTTCCAAGAACTGGGTAACATTGACTGACTGAGCGTAACCTCTCCTAGCACAGCATAGCACAGCACAGCTTTGCAGCAGAAGTCTCCACTTTGTTAATGTACATGTTGCTTAATGCCTTGTTGTTGTAATGTTTGCTTAAGTTGTGGTCAGTCATACAGTTAATCAAGTACTTGTATGTACATGCACATACCTGTAGTAAGTCTCAGTTCTGAAGCCTGCATGCAGCTAACCTACCCTCTTAACCTGGTACCTTTAGATTACATGAGCTAGACTAACAAAGAAACTCACACCTTCCCTGCCCCACACAACAGGTGGTCTCAGGATGTCAGGATGTCAGCATCAATTAACTTACAAATGAAAACTAGAGATAGATAGATAGATAGATAGATAGATAGATAGATAGATAGATAGATAGATAGATAGATAGATAGATAGATACAAAGCTTTCAGAACCATGTATACAATCTCATGTTAAAGCAAGTATAAAACTTATATTAAACTAATATTCAACAATTGCTTTAACTGACTGTTAATTCTTATCCCTATCCCTCCTCCTAATTCCTCCTGTCTTCTCTTCCTTGTTTTTCTTCCTTCCTCTCTCTTTTCAAAAGGTTAAATAGATAGATAGATAGATAGATAGATAGATAGATAGATAGATAGATAGATAGATAGATAGATAGATAGATAGATACTTTATTTATTCCCTAAGGGAAATTCATGTGTCCATTAGCTCATTGTTGATCATAATAATAACAGTTAATCATAAATAAACAATAATAATTAAATTAGTCCACTTCCTTTAGCTGAGGTGTATGTCTTCTCTGATCTTTTTTATTTATTTATTTTTTTTTGGCTTTTTGTGCCTTTATTGATAGTGCAGTAGAGAGAGACAGGAAATGGGGAGGCAGAGAGAGGGGAAATGATATGCAGCTAAGGGCTGTTCGATACGGGACTCGAACCGGGGCCAACTGCAGCGAGGACTGTAGCCTCTACACATGGGGCGGATGCTCATCCAACTGAGCTACTCAACGCCCTGTCTTCTCTGTTCTACAGCACAGAGAGATGAGACATTTACTGCAGCTGTACTGTTTCTCTGTCCTGCAAGAATGTTGTGGAAAGGATGGTTGGTTTTGTCCAAGACGGCCTCCATCTTACATTGCATGCATCTCTCCACAACAGTCCTGAGTGAGTCCAGATTCCTACCAAGCACAGACCCAACCTTTTTGACCAGCTTGTCCAGTCTCCTTGTGTTCATGTCAGACATGCTGCTGCCCCGGCAGACTGCAATTTAAAAAAGCACACTGGCCACCACTGACTGATAAAACATGTGCAGCATTTCACTGCAGACATCAAAGGAACTTAATGTCCTTCCCTCGCATGTTGACTGGCTGAAGGGTGGGCCTAGGCCTCCGAAAGTTGATGACTATATCCTTGGTGTTAGAGGTTTTCAGAAGGTGGCAGTTCTTGTCACTCCATTCACTGAAGGCCATCATCAGATCCCTGTAATCCTCTTCCTGCCCATTCCGGATACAGGGTGAACAGGAACAGAGCCAGAACAGTCACCTATGGAGCCCCAGTGCTGCTCATCACTGTCTGATACTGCCAATTACCGCCACAGACTGCCACAGGCTGTCCAGGAGCTCACTAATGCCCTGATCCAGGTCTGGGAGGAGATCCACCAGGACACCATCATCTGAAGCATACCCAGACATTGTCAGGAGTGCATACAGGCACATGGGGGCCATACACACTACTCACATTATGAGGTGCAGTTACGAAATTCACACACGTTTGACCAGCCTGCGATTTCAATTTTTACTTTGATTTTCGGTGTGATTGTGAATCCAGCCCTCAATGGGTTGATTATACAATGTACATCAGTAAAGATGAATAGTTTGTTCATCGAGATTCGATGTGTGATTTAAGCGTTCCCTTAATTTTTTTGAGCAGTATACGAAAATCTTTATATTTATCAATTTGTAGTATTTTAAAACACTTTTTCGGCAGTTTGACATTATGACCTCTTGTATACAGAAGTCCTTCAGATTTATTATTTTTAGTTTCTTGATTTGTAATGCAAAGACATTTTGATATAGGATATGTTTTGTCCCTTACCTCCAGAATCAGTGAAAAGACAAATTCTAAATTTGTTTGTCCACTTATAGAATGTCAAGAGGTGTGCAGGGTGTGTTTACACTGAAGGCCTAGCAGTTTGTCAACAATACAGAAAATGCAACAAAATTAAGGATCTTGTCACTAGGAGGCTAATTGTTGTAACTGCACTGTATTGCCTAGCGACATAGATGTCACTCCCTATTTACTACCTAGCACACATGCAAGTATAAGATGCTAACTGCATTGTATGAGTTGGGACACAGACAACAGACAGACAGAACTCTCTGTCCCTTCATTTCATGTCCATGTTTTTAACACACATGTTAAACTATTTTTGCAATTACAGCAGCAAGTTTCGAGTCAGTTGAGGTACCTACAGTATATGAGATTTCCTCATCATTCCCAGCTTCTCTTGGAACTGCCACTTGGATGGTATGTTAATCATTGTGCCGTTTAGAGCACAAGTCATTCGAGCTAGTTTTGTCTTTCTCATGCTGCAGTTCTGCTTTTAAATGATCTGATTCATGAATGGAATGAACTAACTCTTGCACTAACCTCAAGAACATTGTTAAAGACCAATTTGTTGAGAAAAAACAATAATAATGGAAATGACAATAATGAAATGGAGGTACACATTTAATGGTTAAGGACTCAAGATAACACATTAAATCCTAATGAATGGACACAGACAGTGCTCCAGGACTTATTTCTTTGCCTCTCCAGTGACCCTGAAGTAAAAACCTGCAGAGATGTATTCAGCATATACATGAACTCCAGCTGCAGCAGTGGGCCCATTAAGATGGTAAGAAGTGGGTCAAGCTTGGATCTCTCATGTCTTATCAGTTGACTCCCCTTGCCCTCTCCTGATGTTTTTAAGTCATAACAGCCACCGCCAATGTTCATGCCTCATTTCATTTCATTATCGTGTCCCATTCAGCTCATCACCTCAGTTCCCAAGCTATCCTTTTATCTCAGCATGCAAGCAATCGCTCATAGACAGCAAACATAAATGAGGTAGAGAGGGCAACTAATCCAAGGTTTGTGAAACCAAATTTCCATGCTCTAAAAAGAATACTTGAAAGCACTTGCAAACCAGATGTGAAAATTATGCATTAATTTATGGGAGATGCTGCAATTTGAGACCACTAGTCATGGTGTGGCCTATTAGATTGTTTATCAGCAATGCTGAGTGTGATTCACACAGTTCCAGCTGTGATGCATGATAGTGAGAAGCAGAGGCTCTCTGCTGTTTCCACAGGACACTGAAACACAAGCTGTTTCTTTATTCATGATTTAACTTCACAGTGCTGAAGAATTCAGAGACGAACATTCACAATCTAACCTTCACACTCAGCTTCCAAATTTAACTTGAAAGTTTCTCAAGGGACAAAACATTCTCAAGAGATAGAGTCAGTGCGCACAGCTGTGAAGGTCAGTGTTTCTTTAGCCCCTCATATAAACAGAGCTGAAACATTAAAGAAGGTTTTCTGGTTAATCATTCTCAGTTAGTGAGGCAAAGTAATAATAATAAAATAAAAACCAAGTTTATCATGCACTTGGTTCTTTGAGTCACTGTCAGTATGGAGGCCAGTAGCCGTCAAGAGTTTTTTTTTCTTTTTCCCATGGCATCTGTTGAACTCTAGTCAGGAACAACAAGTTGAAATTTATCTAGAGCTAGCAGCGTGTTGATTAAATCATTGAATCATGATTAAGATTCAGTGGTTCAGAGCTCAGTATAATTAGGCTGTAGGATTGTTGGAAGTTATAAATGATTAGACAGAAAGGATAAAGGGATATTGGATGACTGAAACTGCCACAGCTTCAGCTTCAGGCCATTTTGTGGTGCAGCTTTTCAATTGTCAACCTGACACTGGTATGATTTATAAAGTGAGATGAGGCCCTGGAGAAATGCTAAGGCTTATACAATTAGAGCAGAGCAGTCAGACCAAACCTTCTCCCAACACTTTAAGTCCATCAGTCAGAGAGAAATTTGCTCCACTTATTTGGGATAATTACTTATGTGCTGTCATAATTCCATCAGAGCATGCAGCCATGACCTCTCTAAGCACAGTTCAACTAGTTTAATTTAACAGTCAGCCTAACACTCAGGGCAGTAGGTGGCATAATAACTATTCTATACAGGAACTATTCTTCCTGCAATTTGGAAGGTTTTATTTTCAGCAAAACGCTGTTGTTCTGTTTCACGGATATAAATTCAATTAATTAATTTAGATAAATTCATACAGACTCTGTAGCTTGAATACTACAACTTACCATCAACAAAGCAAAGCTTAATAAAAAACTTTACTCACATTAAAACTGAATTAATTTCAACGATTTAATTTTCAACACTGGAGAGATGTACAAAATAATGTAATAAATACAAATGAATGTAATAAATGGATGAATTTAATGATGTGTGCAATTTACAATCAACTGTAACTGACAAATTAAAAATTAAATACAGTTGTGGATGAAGGTAAAGGTGTGCTTCACTGTCACAAGACAAGTTTGTATAGTAAAGAGAGGTAGATGAATCTCCAGTGCAACATAATTTATAGTAACATAAATTTATAGTAACTATAAATTACAGTTGAAATGTAAAAATAATACTTCATAGTGTAATAGAAAAAATATATTTTGCACTTTGTATAACCTGGTTTGAACTTTGTATGACCTGGCTCTGTATATTCTTGAATGTGAATCTGTTCCCACATGTATCCTCCTTATCTGGTATTGTCCGGTACAAACTAAGGAGTAGTTTGTCCTTGAACACACACCTGCTTCTTTTTGGCAGTTAGACAGTCAGGATGGCAACCACAATTGTTCTCACACACACGCATCTTGACCCTGCCTCCTTCTTTCTTTTTTTCTATAAAGTTCATATACACTCTTTGTTCAATATCAGTCTGCAATTGCACTCTGTGTGACTATACACTGATCCTTGGCAAAGCTTTTATTAAAATATATAAAGACAACTTGATCATTTTGTCAAATGTTCATTTTCAGATTTCCATTACAAAGTTGGTGTTAGAAGAAAAACATAAAATAAGACAACATACTGAAATTGGTCATATTATTTTGGACATACTAACATTCATTAGTTTTCTGATGTTCTTAACGGGTGTACTTTGGAGATTAGTTGAAGACAACTGACAAACCTGCAGCCCAAATCCAGGCTCATCAGGTGACTGATCCAGCCAAGGGCACCACCACCATATAACCCTGGCCTTCCCCCATCTCCTGTTCCCCTCATCTATCCTGATACATACGTCAACTTTTGGATAGGGAAACGCCAACAAAAGTGAGACCTGGCAAGGAGGGAAATGTACACCAGGTCCAGAATTTCCCCATGGTGGCGGTAGAAGGTGCTAATGGACATCCGATGCTAGTCCACAGACCATGGACTATGGAAGACATTAAACAGGCAATGACTCACTTCCCATCACCATCAGATGGAGGTAGTGTGAAATTTGCTGCTGAACTGTGTTCTTTAGAGAGTTCCATCCAACAACTTCTGAACTGAGACGACTCCTGATGGGAAAAAATGTGCAATAATTGGGCCAAAGTCTCAGCGCAACATCCAGAGAATGAGGTGAGACTGGATAAGCCCGACTTGGCTCATAATGACAACGGAGTCAACAGAGGACACATCGCAATTCTCTGTGAGTGCATTAAAACAGCATTCCCTATGAGAATGGACCATATACAGTCTATGGAATGGACATGTGCAAAATCTCCTCATGTAAACAAGAAGACAACAATGTAACAAATTTCTGTAGTTTTCACAGCATTATTACTGTATAATGAACAAATGCTCACTGTAGAACCTGTAAACAGCATGTAGTTGTAGATCTGCAAAGCATCATGTCAAAATTCATTAGCGGGTGAATTCTACAGTAAATACATTTTTCCTGTGAATAAAAATACAGTAATTTTGCGCAGGTTTTTTTTTTCAACAGCAGAAACCATAATTTGGACCCAACACCTCTACTAACAATTACACAAATGATGGGACATGCTGGACACCTGCCTTTCTCCACACAATTTTGTTGCAAGACCTTATGGATAGGATTTCCACACTTTTTTCAGCCTTTGACTTCAGCAAGGTAACAACTCATTATTTTGCAACTGTACGTTAATTTAGCACAGTTTTTCTCATGTAAAGTTACCTGTATGTGTAACTTTAAGAGCGCAGTGAGAGAGACAAGTAGAGAGACACCTTCTTTTGCTGGTAAGCTAAAATAGGGTGACCACATTTAGGTGGTAAGATTCCTTTAATGAGTATCACAATTATTTTGTTATTGTATATATTTATGTTTTCAATCAGAAGTCATATATTGTCTTGGGGTGCTCCGTTTATATGGGAAATGGGGGGCGGAACGTTTGTGTTCTCATGAGTTGCTCCGGGGAATGGTTAGGGAGCGCAACTGCTGCTGTTTCCTCAGAGGCAATCTGGAAAGGAAACAAGATGAGCTGTTTCCTCATTCCTCTGCTTTACCTGCTTTATACAGGTCAGTAAACGATTAATGCATCATGAAATGTTACGTTATATAGACAGATATTATTAGCGTGAGTGTTTGTGTAAAGTTTGTAATCTGTTTTAATGAGTTATTTATGTTTAAATGACATTAAAAAATGGAAAAGTTTTCCCGCGCGGACGCCATTTTGTGCCGAGCGCAACTGTAGTTGCACTAGTTAAAGTGGAAATAAGTGACATTAAAACTCCTGTACAGGATGTATTTCCAGCTAGTTATGAGTGTTTTTTTGTGTATTTATTTTTATTGTTTTCATAACAAAGAAAGAAAACAAACAAAAAACAAAAAAAACAAAAAAAATACATATTAACAGTAGTTGGTGGTGCTACACAGAACAGTACAGATTTTTGACAGGTTTTTGACATGCGACAAACAGGACATAGAACATAGGTAATGGCGCAGTGACAGAATAGCACTAGTTCAGTTTTTAGACATTAAATCGAGAAAAGGCTGCCAGATTTTAAAAAAGACTTCCTCTTTAGCAGACATAATGTACCTGATTTTCTCCAAGTGTAATACATTTCCCAACTCTCTCAGCCACATTTCAAATGTAGGAGACCTCTCACATTTCCAAGATTGCAAAATTAATTTTCTGGCTAACAATGTTGAGAGGGAGATAGCCTTAGCTTCACAACCACTTTTCACACTATCTGGGTTGGCCACCCGAAACAACATGGTGAATGGGTCTGGGTGACATGGATGATTAAAGGCCTTAGTGAAAAAGTCAAACAAGGAGCCCCAGAATGATTGTAGCTTATGACATGACAAAAATAAGTGGGATAGTGTTCCTTCTTCACTTCGACACTTAATACATTGGGATGACACATCCGGAAATATTTTTTGCAATCTGGAGGGAGAATAGTGTAGTCTATGTACTACCTTGAATTGTATCAAATTTTGTCTTGCATTGATTGAGCTATCATGGATGTTCTTAATACAATTCTCCCACATCTCATCTGAGATTTCCCTATCCAATTCTCTCCCCCAAGCCTCTTTAAATGGGTCTGACGATGTGTTATTCACATTCTGTATGATACCATAGAATTTAGATATTGCCCCTCTCGTATATGGTTTGATTTGAAAGAAACTATCTAATGCTACGTGCTGTGGTTTACGTTCATATTGTGGAACATGAGTTTTCACAAAATGCCTCAACTGTAGGAATCGGAAAAAGTGGGAAGTTGGTAGCTGAAATGTCCACTGTAACTGCTGAAAGGAGGCCAAATGACCCCCAATATAAACATTTCTCAAAATGATAATACCCTTCTCTCTCCAGTTTGAGAAAACTACATCATCCAGTGTAGGTTTAAAAGCATGGTTACAGCAAATAGGAGAATCCAAATAAACTTTGGGTGTTTTCAGAGTTGTTATTACCTGTTTCCATATCTTTAAAGAATTACAAATTATCAGGTTATCATTATACAAGTGCTTCTTAATCTTTACTGGGCTGTTAATAAGTGCTGGTAGAGAGGTGCGCTGACAGGAGAGGTGTTCAATTTGTAACCATGCAGGCATCTCCTCCAGGTTATTGCCTGGTAAACAAAAACGAAAAAATCTTTAAATGAGCAGCCAAATAATAGGATTTAAATTGAGGCAGGCCAAAACCTCCCTCGGACCGACTTTTAATAAGATGTTTCTTCGAAATCCTAGGTATTTTGCCGGACCAAACAAAGGATGATATAATAGAATCCAGCTTCCTGAAATGATTTTGAGGGATGCATACTGGGATAGATTGAAATATATAAAGAAACCATGGCAAGACCACCATCTTGATGGCGTTAATACGCCCTACCATTGATATAGGTAAAGTGTTCCAGAGCTGTATATTCCTCTCCAACTGATCAATTTTCTCATCCCAGTTATGTCGTAGTAGCTGACTCAACTTCCTTGTGACTATAATACCCAGACTTGTGAACTTTTCTGATACAATTCTAAATGGAGTTGTCTTGAGGAATGTCCTATCTACTGAATTTGACAATGGCATTAGTTCACTTTTACCCCAATTTATCTTGTATCCTGAGAATGAGCCAAATTTATTTATTAACTGCAGCAGTGGAGGTATAGAGGCTTTGGGATCTGAAATAAATAATACAACGTCATCAGCATAGGCCGAGATCTTATGTTGAGTTCCTAGATGTGTTATAGGGTGTATTTCAGGGCTAGAGCGTATATAGGAGGCTAATGGTTCCAGAGACAGAGCAAAGATAAATGGAGACAGAGGATCCCCTTGGCGTGTACCTCGATATAGCCGAAAAGGATCGGATTTATTTAGGTTTGTGATTACAGAGGCTGTGGGTTCCTTGTATAATATCTTGATCCATTTAATGAACGAATTGCCCAATCCAAATCTTACCAACACAGACAGCATATATGGCCATTCTACCTGGTCAAAAGCTTTTTCGGCATCGAGGGATATTATAACCGAATCTTCCATGTCACGAAGAGGACTATATAGTATTTTAAATAGTCTTCTCATGTTAAAGTATATATGTCAATTAGGGATAAACCCTGTCTGATCTGGGTGAATGATTCTGGAAATATGACTGTTGAGACGGTTAGCTAAAATTTTGCTTAATTTGTTTCCAACGGGAGAAGAGAGACAGGTCTATATGAGGAGACATTTGTGGGGTCCTGGTCCTTTTTCAGCAGTAGAGCAATATTGCCCTGATATAGTGCGTTGGTTAAGGAGCCCACTTCCCTAGAGCGATTAAATATACGGAGGATTAAAGGTGCCAGCAAAGAGCTGTAAACCTTATAAAATTCTGCCCCAAACCCATCAGGCCCAGGAGCCTTATTATTTGGGAACTGGGCTATTGCTGCTTTAACTTCATCTAGCGTGATCTCAGCATCTAACTCTGCTGCAGCATCCTGATCAAGTTTTGGTAGATCACACTTCTCCAGGAACTCATTAACCTCATCCTGACTAGTAGTATTGTTTGAGCTATACAGATTACGATAAAAATCTTCGAAGCATTTATTTATTCCCTGCTGATCTGTAACCATCTGTCCTCTTTTGTTCTTTATTCGGAGTATAGCCTGTGATGCCTGAGAATGTCTCAGTTGCCTTGCCAGCAACCTATGTGGCTTATTGCCTAACTCAAATAATCTCTGCCTTGAGCTAACCATTTGAGAGCACACGCGTTTAGAAAGTATGGTATTGTACTCACACTTCAACTTGGTGATCTCACCCAAGGTGTCTGTAGTTGGTGTAGACTGGTAGGACTGTTCTAGCCGGCGTAATTCAGACTCCATGTCTTTCAAAGCTGCATTCTGCTTTTTACTCTTCCACGATGTATATGAAATAATATGTCCTCTCATGACTGCCTTTAAACTATCCCATAAGACCGAGTCATCAACATCACCCTTATCATTTGTTTCAAGAAAGAATCTGATGTGCTCCTCCATACATTTGTGAAAGACTTCATCTTTCAAAAGGACAGCATCAAAGCGCCAATTTTTGCAGCCTCTTATGCTCAAGTTTTTCACTTTTAGAGTTAAGGAAACAGGGCTATGATCTGAAACTAATATGGGGTGATACGTGACATCAATCACTGCTGGAATAAGTTTTGAATCAAGGAAAAAATAATCGATGCGAGAATAGGATTTATGGACTGGAGAGAAGTAAGAGAACTCTCTACTAGTAGGAAACAACAACCTCCAAATATCCACAATATTTAAGTTTTTGAGGACTGTATTTAAACACTGCCCTGATTTTGGTTGTTGCAACGATTTTGAAATTTTTTTATCTAATCTTACATCGAGAACACAATTCATATCGCCCCCAATAATAAAATTTGTTTGGTCTATATTTGGGATAGAGTTGAATACTTCTCTAAAGAACTCTAGGCAGTCAAAATTTGGACCATATATATTCACAAAAGTCACTGGGGTGGAACACAGGCTGCCAGACACTACCAGAAATCGACCAGTGGGGTCTGCTATTGTCTTATTCTGGATAAAAGGTATGTTCCTCCTAAACAAAATCGCCTTAGCCCCAAAATTAGCCTGATACATCTGGCCCAGCCAGTTGGCACGTAGCACCATCTGGACCGAGCGTTTGGCATGAGTCTCCTGTAATAAAACAACATCGGGATTTAATGATTTAAGATGAGTAAGAACCCTAGCCCTCTTCACTGGGTTACCCAGGCCTTTTACGTTCCAGCTTAATATCTTAACTGTGCCATTGTGTAACTTGCTGCTGATATTATGTGCCATTCATACTCTTATCAACATGCTTTTTCTCTGTCAACATCCCAGCATAACATGTGTCCCTTATACCACCAACATAAAACATCAACAATTCGAACACCCTGAACAACTTACCCCCCCACCCCTTTGAACTTGACAGGCTTCCACAACTGAAACCCGTTTCAAATTTCCCTACTGTCCTTTGGTGCGTTGGCATCGCTCCTTTCCCTCCCAGGCTCTGCTTAAGGTTACAAATTTAATTTATCTTTGTTTA
This sequence comes from Seriola dumerili, assembly GCF_002260705.1. Taxonomy (NCBI): domain Eukaryota; kingdom Metazoa; phylum Chordata; class Actinopteri; order Carangiformes; family Carangidae; genus Seriola; species Seriola dumerili. Next base: position 47,764 of record NW_019174455.1, on the reverse strand, counting down.
TAAGCCTGTTTCCGGGTAAATGTAAGTTTAAAAAGGTAACACAAGCACTTTGTTTGGATATACATTTCAGTGCTCTTTTACAGAAGCAAGACATGTAGTCTATTGTATTTAAAGGTATTTTATACACTGTAAAACTAGACATGAAAATGGTGTTTTGAACCAGTTTATACTGTGAAATGGACAAAGAAAATGTAATGTATTTACAGAAACTGTTTATTGGTATAAACTTAAATATGTGTTGAATTGGAAAGAGAAGATGAGAGAAAATATATGTTATTGAGACTGAAGTAGTGATTTAAGCAGGATAAAGGCTGAATTGGGAGAATGTGAAATTGAACTACATAAAACTGAGATGAGGTAAAAAGATATGCATTGTGCTTATGTGACTGTTATGATACTAGATGTTAAATAAATCATACTCAAAGGCATTCTGGAAAGGAAACAAGACGAACTGTGTCCTCATTCCTCTGCTTTACCTCCTTTTACAGGTTACATATTACAGGTCTCCCATCCCTGGGACCCGTAACACTACTGTGCATAATATTACTAAAATAAACTATTTCTGCATGAAACGTGGATAGATTCTGTTATCTGGTGACATTTAGTCTATAACAGCGTAATCTGGTGTAGGAGTAACATAACTGGAAGAAAGTTAAATCACGTGTATGTGTGTGTTGGTGCTAGCTAGCTAGCTCCGTTTCACGAAGCTTGTCACTTGTTTTTCTCTTGCTAGTAACTGTGAGGCCTGTGTACCAAGTACTGAAGTGGGTGAAGGTGAAACAGGATGCTACAACAGGTAAGGCTTTTAAACAGCACACCATTTTTGATAGCATCATGTGTTTTTCTGAGATTCATTGTCGGACAGAAAGTTAGATACATATTTGCTAGCCTGACTTGAGGTCTCATCTCGACTCGTGGAACCATAATAAATCCCAATTGCAAAGTCTGACGGGTTATTTATTCCATCATTTGGCTAATTTCTTTCAGGCTAAGTTTTTTTTTTTAAGTTTTACATACAGTATGTGTTAAACCATCCATTGCAACAGCTGCTGGAAATATTAGTTATGTTTATAGTAGTAGTATTTGAGGGCTGACCTAACGGGTTATCTAATGTTATGTCAGTATTATATTAAGGAGAGTCCATTCTGGGATCAAAGAAATGGCGGAGTTGTCCTTCAACTTTAACCAAATTTTTATCCTTGGCTGGGGGTAATGTATGATGTTCTTTTGCATAATGTTTTGTCAGGATAAATCCAGAGCAGAATGCTTTGAAGGTCAGTGTGCAGAAGGACTGGCAAGATGTTCCAATGAAATAAGAAAAACCGACCAGCCAGGTGAGACTTAATTTAATTCATTTTTAAGGGTAGGCAAGTGGTAGTTATGGTTAAGGTTAGGGTATGTCTCCAGGAAATGAATGTAAGTCACTGTACTGTCCTCTGAAGCCATGGAGACACAACTGTGTTTATGTGTGTGTATTACATACCGTTGCATTTAAATAAATTTCTACATCAGTAACTAATTCCTTCTTATTCGTCCATTACAGGGAAGAAGATTTTATTGCTTTAAAGTTTTCAGTTTTTAGTTCATATTTCTTTCATATCACTTTTAACTGAACACACAACATAACACTCACTTCCACTGCTTTGAACTTACTGTTTTGTTTGTAAAAATTAATTGAAAATATCTTGGACAGTTTTCTACACTGTGATGTTTTTGTGTGTTTTTTCACACTCAATCAATGTTACTAGGAGACATGTGACTGTTTTATATTTGTCTCTTGAAGTACAGTCAAAATAACTAAGACCCAGACATTATGTCAATCATTTTTGAAACTCTAAATATGCTTGAAAGTGACTAAATAATTCCAGGTCATGCAGTTTACATTGGCAGTTTAACTTGAACAAAGAAGAAGGATAACTATGTTCAAGAAAGTATTGTTGTTTACAAAAAAATGTTTATAAAATGAATAACGCAAAATAAGATCTGTTTAGTGCCTATGTATTATGAAATTTAAAACATTGAAAGTTGAATGAAGTGATACAATAAATTAAGTTTTTGTGATGAAAACAATGTCTTCATTTTAAAGTATGTAATTATTTAGTTATTAATTTACAGTATTAAAATGAATGCAAAAACGCCTGTTACAGTAGTCTAATATTTACTGTGATAAACAATACAGCACCCTATTACTGTGAAGATAATTGCAGTGCTGTAATTATTACTGTAATAAAAATTACAGTATTTTATAGGTACTGTGGTTAAATATAAAGTAATGTGGAATCTATTACATCTACTTGCTAATTGCTGCCAGCTAGTCGCAGTACATTTTACAGTGTTCTTCTTAGAGTGAATGACAGTGTTCACAACTATCTCAATCCTCTGACAGAAATTCACTAAACACACACCTCCAGCTGACCCAAATGATTATGCTGTTACAGCATGGGAAGCTCATCTGAGAAACAGCTTACTGAATGGACTGAAACCAGACATTTCCAGCATGGTGAAACATACATGCATCACTTGGGACTCAGACAAGTCAAACCTCATCAAGGCACACACTGTATGCTGCAAACATCTTCAGAGAGGGTCAGAAGAGGAAAGGCAAGAAAAGAGAAAAAGATCTGCAAATGGCTACATTGACTTTGCTCCAAGCACATGCCAGAAGGCGCAGACATGGCCATGGCAGAGGCGGATTCAGAGGTGGCCATGGGGGCCTATGCACAACTGTTCCAGATGTTTGTGGCAAAAGAGAACATTGGGCCAGAAACTGCCCAAAGAAAAATCCAATGCACAAGGATGATTGACTTAGGGCGGCAGCTCAGGAGTGATAGAAAAATGTGGTCAGGTTGGGTCCAGATATTTCAAAAAGTGACCCTACCAATCTTGCCATTTATGTTGACCTTCTGAACTTTTTCCAATCCTGGGTTCTCCAGGTGATTAACCAAAACAAGTTTTGTTTTTTTTTTCTTTCGAAAAAATTTATTAACACTCATTTCCTTCATATTTCAAACACATTTCAAATGTAAACAGATAAATTACTGTAATCAGTAAAACCATTTTAAAACAATAAGAACAATTGTTTTAAAAGGCTTTACAGATAAAAATTAAAGTTGACAATCCAGGTTAAAAAAAAAAAGGTACGTATCTCTTACTGATGTTAATAACAAAGAGTGTCCATGTTAAAAGTCTTTAAAAGGGAGTGCATTAGTTAAAATAATGTCTTTCAAGTCAATTTTTTTGTGCAGCAGCAGGTTGAGTCCCAACAAATGGCTGCTCATTCCGCTCCCCCAAACACTATTTCTCTCGGGATCCTGTTGTGATGCTAAGAGGAGATCCTCGCCCTATTGCTCCTTCCCTCCTGCCACACCCGGACAGCCAGGCCGCCACTGCTTTGACATTTTTGTGTGTGGCTCCGGCTCCTTCATCCGAATGGGCACAGAGGCGATGCTTTTTTGTGGTTGTGTCGTAGGCCTGCCGCCAGAAGCCATCAAGATCACAGCCACAGGGGGATTCTGCATGTGCTTTCTTACCAGTTTCCGGAGGTTCACATGGCGTCTTTTATGGCAGCTAGGGTGAGCCACATCTCGGTGAAGTTTTTCATTGTTTTCGGGCTTACCCCATACAGCACCAGTTGTGGTGTAAGGACCTCCCTTGCTGGCATGTACAGGAATTGCAAAGAGCCGGCCGTTGCCCACTGGTTGACGGCAGCACTGCACTCCCAGAGCAAATGCCTCACCGACTCTGGCGCACCATAACCAGGTCGGGGGCAGGTTGAGTGTGCTGACATGCCCCGGGAGTGCATGACGAACCTGACTGGGAGAATTTCATCAACTACCATCCATGACAGGTCCCGGAGTCTGTTTGGCAGAGCGGGGTGGTTCACGTTCCGCCAAAAAGTTGAGGGCTCGCCGAATGCGAGCCTGCACACTGGACTCACTGGTTCCTGCTCCTGCACAACAGACATCAGAGAACGATGTTTGTTTAAAACATGCTACTCCTGCTCCAGGTTAAAATGCTTTAAAAATGTCGGGATAAAAGCATAAGCTGGTGGCAAGCTACAAGACACAGGTACTTTAAGATCTGTAGGTAAAAACTTAATTTGTCTGAGGTAAGAACCCGTCCAGAATCGTGTCATCGCTGTGGTCTTGGGGTTTCCGGATGGGTCTGTAGATTGTAAAGTTCAGTGCAGTATATTGGCCTCCTAAAAACAAGTACAAGTCGGGTACGCCTTTTTCTCCTTTCCCTTTTGCTCTTTCCATTACATCTCTCCTCAGTCTTTCCCACTTGGAGCCCCACAGTAAGTAAAAGATGGCTCGTTCCAAATCTAAAAGCACTCTCCTAGGTGGGATAAAAACAGAACTGGTGAGTAAAAGCAAAGGTAAAATCACTGCTTTAATGATTAAAACCTTTCCTTTGATTGTCAGTCCTCTAAGTCCCCAGTATCCTAATCTCTGCTTTACTTTCCCTACCAAGTCTGGCCAATTTGTTGTCCCTCCTCCCTCCCTATCACATTTGATCCCCAGTATTTTCTAGTCAGTCTGGGTCATAGTAAAAGGGGGTCCTGTCATCTCAGTCGCCGTCCATGGTCCATAAAACTGGGCTTGGGTCTTGCTCCTGTTCAGTTTTGACCCAGAAGCCCGCCCAAATCAGTCAGTCAAGTCCAGCGTTCTGTTGACAGATAAAAGGTCAGTGCATAAAATGTTCACGTCGTACATACAGTATATAAAATACATTTAGCATTGAGTCCCCCACTCCCAGGGACTCCCACCCCATGGATTCGTTGGTCCCTTCTCAAAATCTGTGCCATTGGTTCTATACATGTTATGTAGATGAAGGCAGATAACGGGCAACCCTGACGGACACCGCAGTTGATAACGACTGCTTTTGTCAAATGCCCGTTACTCACAAATTTGCTGGTAATGCCCCGATACAGCAATCCTACCCAAGCTGTAGACCTTTCTGGGAACCCCATTTTTTGCAGTCCCTGAAAAAGGTACTGGTGTGAGACCCAATCAAAAGCTTTCTCAAAGTCTAAATTTAGGATTACTGGCCGGATGTTTCTGTCTCTCGCATAACAGATGGTGTCTCGGATCAGTATGAGGCTGTTGGTGATCTTCCTCTCGGGGATGGCACAGCTTTGATCTGTGTGAATCAGCTCTTTTAGAAACGGACATGCGTGATGCTAAGTTTGCTAAAAAGTTTACAGTCAAAGTTTAAAAGTGTGATAGGTCTCCAGTTCATCAGGTCAGTCTTGTCTTTGTTTTTATGAAGAAGAGTCACTAACCCTACTCTAAAGCTTTCAGGAAGTCGGTCTAGTCTTTCAAAATCCATAACAACATTGAGTAAGTCAGGTGCTAAAATGTCCCAAAATGTCAAATAAAATGGGAAAGGGAAAAGGGAAGTCTGTCTTGTCCTGGGGACATTCTAATACATTTATTTAGCTCTAAAAAAAGTCTGGGTCTTTCCCTTCACCATCTCCCACCAGTGTGCCTGTGTATCATACAAGTCCAAGTCTTGAAGGGTCTGCCACTCTTGATACTGCTCCCTGTATTGACTGACTAAGTCCTGATCTTCTAACAAGGAGCAGTTGAGTTACCACAGACCACTTCCTGATGTCACACCTGAAGAGAGTGAAAGGGTGCAGGAGAGCATCTGGTGATCAGAGAAGAAAACGGGTCAATCTAGCATCAGTTGGTGGGCAGTCCCATGTAAAAACATAATCTATGCGAGAGGCTCTGGTGCCATCACTACTGAACCTGGTGAAGCCCTCCTCTCTGGGATGCGTGGTTTTAAAATAGTCCTGAAGTTTAAAATCCCTGCATATGCCCTGCAATAACTTTAAAATCTCCCCCTGCTCTTTTCCTATCTTTTCTACTTAAAATGCAGTTAAAATCACCCCCTAAAACCAATGGTGCTTTCCCTAGCATTTGGGACTGCAAGTCCTCTAAAAGGTCATACCTGTCATTCTTTTGGTTAAAGCCATAAATATTAAAAAGGTTAAAATCCTGTCCCATAAAAGTCAAGTGTGCTAAAAGTGCACGACCATCTCTCACCACAGTGCTGCCCTTCACCAGAACCTGAGGATTTTTGATTAAAATGGCCACTCCATCATTCTTGTTGTGATTTGATCGGCTCCAAATGGATGTTTGTGGCCACCTCTCCCACTGTCTGTATTGCTTTAAAAATGGTTTGCCACATTCCTGTATTAAAAACACATCTGACTGAACAGAACCAAGAAAGGATAAAACACTTTGGGCTCTAACTCTCGCCTTCACACTTCTCACATTGATGCTTGAGAAGGTGAGTGTCATGAGTATGGTTAAAAGCAACAGGTATGAAATTTTAAAAGACTAAAAAGGGATGTAAAACATTAAAATATTGAAAAGAGGTAGCTAGGATACTTCTTGTGAATGGAGCTCTTCCTTTACTCCTACAGGTGGAGGAGGAGGGGGTGGAGCTCCATCCCCTGTTCGAACTCCGGGGGTTGGCCTCGGAACCAAGGTTGCATTCATCTTTGAGTTCTTTGGGGTTGATTGCAGAGCTACGGTTAGAAATGAGACCTCATTGGGTGAATTGGAGGGGAAGACTCTGGGCCTCTCCACATATGAACTGTCTGAGAGAGTTCCAACTCTTCCCCTCTTCTCTGAGACTACAGGAGACTCAGAGGACAATTCTGATGCCGGCCTCTTTGTTTGCTGGGCATCGGGGAGGGGGGCATCCTCGCTGTCATCTTGTGATTGGTCTTCATCACTTACTGTACCAGCTCCACCCTCTTCCTGCATCACCCCATCTTCCTCACCACTTTCCATTGATGTGGCTGTTGCAGGGCCCTCCTCCTCTCCTGCCTCTCCTGATCCTTCTTCTCCAATCACAGGATTTGACGGGAGATTTGAATTTTCCTGCCCAGCCTCTTCAACCTGCTCTCTAGGTGCTTCATTTGGTCCTCCATTTTGTTCATTTATCCTTGCTGCCTTTAGTTTGTTGGCAAAAGACTTTTGGCAATCTCTGAAGAGGTGGTTTGACTCTCCACAGAGATTGCACTTTCTGCCATTGGTACACTCCTCAAAGGTGTGCCCAATTTCTCTGCATTTTCCACAAAATACCTGCTTGCAAACTTCTACCAGGTGCCCATGCTCACCACACTTGCGGCAGAGCTTGGGCTGACCCTGGTAGTGGATGTAGCCCCTGTTTTCACCCAGAACTATCATAGATGGCAAATGTTTCAGGCCTTGGAAGCCTTGAGGGTCTTGCCATTGTTGAATGGGAACCCTCCAAGCACAATTCCAAATGCCATCCTCATCTCTCACTTTGGTAGCCTGGTCTTTAACAGTGCAGAATCTCCCCAGCCACATACAAATGTTATCTGCATTCACTGTCTCATTGAACATTCTAACAATCAAAAGATGATTTCTTGTGACCAAGAGATGGAAAAGTGTACAAATCAGACCAACAAGTTAACACTTCAATTTGGCTGGTTTATTCGTGCACAAAGGACAGATCTGGTGAAAGTGTGGCAGCATAGTCTATGCGTTGCACATAATGCACCTTGAACGCACCTTCATGGCCTGATAGCCTATTCGTGAGCAGGGGCCCGTATTTAAGACGGCCCTCTCCCCTGCTCTTCTGCTTTCCACATCACTTCCGCTAAGAGGCCGGCTCCTTTTTAACCACAGCGTGTGTGCCGCTGTGTGTGCTGCTCTGTGTCGCTCCTGTGTGCTCCCGTTTGGCTGTGGTAAGTGTCCTCTCTCTCTGCGTTGTGGTGTTTGCATTCAGACGGCTAATGCTAGTGTGGTCATAGGAAATGCTGATGTCCGGATCTCTTGTTCTCCCTCCTGTATGAGTGTGTGTGTGTGTGCGCATCCCCTTCTGCTGAAGGTATGTTCTGTCTCTGTTGCAACTGCATCATTTTTGGCTTAATTGAACAGTGCTAACAATATGTTTTGGTTAGGTGAAACCACAGATTGGACTGCTGCTGCTTTGTCTCGGCTCTATTTCCAGCTTGCTTCCCGCTTTTGCCTGCTTTGCTGCTGCTGCTCTGTTGCTTTACCTGCTGCTTGGGTGGCGTTTCAACTGTTTGCAGCTCTTGACGGACCCTTTTAAAGCTATTGGCTTTTCAAAATAAGACTTGTTGCTGCAGTCTACCTGAAGCCGTTAGGTTTCCCACAGCACTTCTGCATGGCATTGCTACGCATGCTTGGACTGAGCTTGATTTCCCCTTTTACTGATTTAATTGTATGAGTGAGGTGTGGGTTGTATAAATTAAATTTGGGTTAAGTACTTAGGTTATTTGTTTTTGTTTCTTTTCTTTGGGTTCCTTTGATTAGTGTCAACTTGATTTTCTTTGTTTTTCTTGTATTAAATGATATTTTGAATTGTGTATTTTGCTTTGATTTCTATTGGGCAGTTATCATTTGGATATTTAGTTTTTTTTAAGTTATTTGTACATCTGTTTTCTAGGTTCAACCTGCCCATTAATTGTTTATTTCTTTTGTTCTGAGTTGCAACCCCCCTAATTATATTTTATCCTTGTTTTAGTTGTCGGAGGCCGGTGGTGGTGGCGGTGACTGGTGGTGGTGTCCCCTCATTTGATGTGCTGTGCTCCCTGGTGTTGGTTACTTGAAAGTGTGTGTGTGTGGGTGATTTATTTCTATTTATTTATTTTGGGTGAACCACTCCCCGTTCACTAATACCTGTCCACCTGGAAAGCCTCTGCTCCTGCCTAGTTGCCCTTTTTGTGTGAATGATTTTGATTATTTATTTTAACTGACTGCAATAAAAGATATATTTTTATACCTTGAACCACGTCTTGTGCCAAGTGAATAGAGCGAACCTGTGTGTGTCCAGTAGTTAAAACCAAAATTCCCTGGGTGAAATTCCCAGGGTGGCGTTGTTGTGCAACCGTGTAAATTTCTCAAACATATTTGACATCTGTTAGTGTGAGCATCCACCCTACCTTCGCCACAAAAGGTACACCAAGACTCTCACTGAATGACAGAACTTGAGCTGCTATCATCTGTTAACCTCAAGACCTTTCTCTCCATGTTTCACTTTTATTGCTCCTCCTAAACAACAATATAAGGGGTTTCACCTTTTCAAATCTAATCCAAAATTCTCTTAGAGCTGCAGCAGATTGAAAATTTACATGAAATCCTTTATTCAGTGGCAGAGTCAAAATACAAATCAAGTCGTTTGCCGTTAATCCCATGGTTTTTTGGATTAGCTTCCTGGAGAAGTCAAGCCTCGACATCTCCAGGAGCTTTCCATCCTTTTCTTTAAATTTAAAACGGACACTGTGATGCCTCCGCATGCCAGCATGGTTGGCTGACATGGTGGAGGCACCACAAGCTAAAAGCAATAAAGGAAACTAAAACAAGTGAAACAGCACTAAACAAAATACTAAAACCAAATAAATAAGCATAAGAGTATCCTAAAATGGGGACGCACAATCCCATCGACTGCCAGCCTGGCAAACCTTTTACTGGTAGACCAGGCTGGCATATCAGACTGTAAAAACAAACCTATAGAATCTACTCAATAAATGTGAGCTAACTCAGTTTGTTTGGGTACATTTCACCCCATGTTTTGAGTAAAGTGTACCTAAATTTAACAGCTATGAAACACTCCAAGAAATTAGGTAAAATCTACCTAACATTTCTCAATAAATTACACAACTAATTACTTACTAAAAAGTGAGTAATATTAATTCTTCATTGTTAGTAGGAAACTGTTCATCTACTTTATTATTATTAATAAAAAATAATCAATATGACTAATGAAACGTTACTTATTCACAGGTTAGCTTTACTCGAAAAAAATTATTGTCAGACATAGGAGATAATATTGGTCAATTACTTTTTAATCAACCAAATGTTGAAAAAATAAACATAGGGGACACAAAATAAAATCTTCACCCCTCATATTGAACAGAACTAAGTTTCCTGAATATACCAAATGTGGATTTGAGTTTTGTTTTTCAGTTTTTCTTTTGTGTCAAACACAAACACTGTTTTATGCAAATAAAGGCACAGTACACCATTAAGCCAACCAGTTACATGGTACATGGAAGGAACAGAAAATAACACCAAAATATGTAAACAAACCCAAAATCGGTCATCACATCAGATCTCATTCAAACCCAACTGGAGCCGTATCCACAAATAATAGTAAGGAAGCATCCAATATTACTAAATACTAAAATAGATCATATAAAACCAAAACCGAAACAAGCACTAAACCATCAAAAAACAAAGTGAGTGTATCAAAAATGATGCAGTGCTTTGTTTTTTATTCTATGTCGTTGTTTCATCTGACGATGGAGAAAATAATGTACACAAAGGAAGAACTCCTGGCTTTAAAGTGTACCAGATATGGAGTTAAACATCCCATGTGAGCTGAGCTGAAGAAGCTGTACCGTGGATGCAGAGCCAGGGCTAAGCTAAAGGCTAGTGATTGAGATATAAGCCTTTTCGACCATCGATTCTGATGGGAAATATCAACTCCCTGGCTAACAAGTGTGATGAACTGGAGGCACTTGTGAAGAACCAGTGAGCATATTGTGAGTGTAGTCTCATGTGTTTCATGGAGACCCGGATAAACGACAATACTCCCGATCGCTCTATGGATTTAAACGGCTTCACTGCAGTACAAGCAGTGGTTCTGCTTGTGAACACTAGATGGTGCAACCCCAGTCACATCACAGTGAAGGAGAAGATCTGCTGTCGGGATATTGAACTGTTGGCAGTTGGGTCTTAGACCGTACTATGTAACTGAGGGAGTTCTCACCCATCATTGCCATAGTTGTTTACATTCAACCACGAGCAGAGCCTGCAGTCGCATGTGACGTCATCCACGAGACCGTTGCAAGAGTACAGACCCAGCACCCTGATGCATTTGTGGCACATATGATAGTTATTTAGTATTATTTGTTAATTTAATTGCCCCCTCATTAATGTGTGTTGTTAATATGTATATATGTTTTATATTTTTACAGACACCCCCTGTTAAGATTTTAAACTTTAGTATTCCAGGCATGAGACCACCTGTGAGGCTATACAAGCTGTGGGCAAGCTGCAATCTTCAGTTGGCAGTTAATGTTTTTAAGTAAACCAACTGAAGACCAGCTCACCCACAGTGCCTTTGTTATTTGTCCTCACAGGCTTTTCAGAAAACCGCTCATTTTTTTTAAAGTGTGTCACCCCTGGAGTACGCAACTTCATGGGCGTAACACATTCATTGCAATATCGGGGGATTTTAACCATGTCACTCTCACCTCTCACCTGTCTGGCTTCACTTAGTATGTTGACTTTCCCACAAGGGAAAATAAGACACTGGATCTGTTGTATGCAAATGTCAAGGAGGCCTACACTGCTTCAGCTCTACCACCACTTGGATCAGATCATAATCAGTTTTTTCTTCAGCCTTCCTACAAGCCCTGTGTACTGAGGCAAGCTGCAACCAGCCACTCATTCAGGAACTGGAAACCGGAGGCCAGTGAGTGTCTAAAACATTGTTTTGAGTGCACAGATTGGAATGTACCATTGGAGTTACAGGAAAATGATAAAATCAAGGACCCTGACCTTGATAGAATGGTTGAAAGTACCACGGAATATATTAACTTCTGTATCGACACTGTAATACCAGCGAGGACTGTACACTGCTTTCTAAACAACAAACCTTGGATCACCAGTAACATCAAGACCCTCCTCAACCAGAAAGGCTGTTAAAGGACTGTGGCCCAGCTGGCTGAGCCTCTCCAGAGGATTTTTAACTTAAGCCTTCAAACAGTGGAAAACATCATATCTTGTTCCGGTACCTAAAGTAAGGCGACCGGTTGAGATAAATGACAACAGACCGGTGGCCCTCACATCACACATCATGAAGACCCTGGAGCGGCTGCTTCTCCACCTTCTGAGGCCACAAGTTGAACATGCACTAGACCCCCTACAGTTCGCCTACAAAGAACATATTGAAGTAGATGATGCCGTCCTTTACATGTTCAACCTGGCCCATTCTTACTTGGATGAGCCAGGTAGTTATATGAGGATTATGTTCTTTGATTTTCTAAGTGCATTTAACACCATCTAACCCCCCATTCTTAAACATAAGCTGGAAGGGATGGGGGTGGATCCCTGCTTCACGTGCACCTGGACAGTAAACTGGACTGGTCGCTGAACACAGATCTTTTTCCTCAGGAAGATCAGGTCCTTTGACGTCTTCAGTGAAATGCTGCACATGTTTAACAGTCAGTGGTGGCCAGCGTACTCTTTTATTCTGCAGTCTGCTGGGGCAGCAGCATGTCAGACACAAACACAAAGAGACTGGATAAGCTGGTAAAAAAGGCTGGGTCTGTGCTTGGCAGGAGTCTGGACTCACTCAGGACTGTTGCGGAGAGACACATGCAATGTAAGATGGAGGCCATCTTGGACAATACCAACCATCCTCTCTACAACATTCTGGCAAGACAGAGAAGCAGCTACAGGTGCAGCAAACGTCTCATCTCACTGCGCTGCAGAACAAAGAGGTTCAGGAGATCTTTTGTTCCCACTGCCATCAGGCAATACAACACCTCAGCCATAGGAGGTGGACTAATCTATTTATTATTGTTTATTTATTATTAACTGTTTTTGTTATTATCATTATTATTATTATTATTATCAACAATGAGCTAATGGACACATGAATTTCCCCTAGGAGATAAATAAAGTATCTATCTATCTATCTATCTATCTATTTAACCTTTTGAAAAGAGAGAGGAAGGAAGAAAAACAAGGAAGAGAAGACAGGAGGAATTAGGAGGAGGGATAGGGGTAAGAATTAACAGTCAGTTAAAGCAATTGTTGATATTAGTTTAATATAAGTTTTATACTTGCTTTAACATGAGATTGTATACATGGTTCTCTCTGAAAGCTTTGTCTCTTGCAGTTGCAATTTAGCAGAGCTGCCAACTCTAACGCACTGAGCGTGAGACTCACTCAAATGGCTCTTTTCACACGCTAACCAGCGCAAGCTATTTCCGTGGTCATCAGATTGCAATTATATTTAAGATGTATCGAAGAACCACCGTATAGACATCAGGCAAACTTATGGCCATCTATAGTAGGATCAATTTCAAGTTGGACACCAGGAGCAAACTTTCGCTTTTTATTCCTAAATTTATGAGTAGCTTGGGACTTGATCACATGACTGGATAAAAAAAAATATTTCAAAATATAATTAGGCTACTATCAAAGTCAGATGAAGGGTATATTGTAAATAAGTGCATGAATTATCAAGTTTCTTACTCAGTATTTTCGCTCTTTAGTCTGATGAACAAACTGTTATGAACATGTGATGCAGAAAAAACAGTTAAAGTTAATGTCAGACTGTTTCTGCTGCAGAGAGGAGACAAGTAGTTGATATCTGATGAATCAGTCTGACTGAAATGTTTAAAATTTATAAATCAAATTTATAATCATGGAAATATTCAACAGTGTGTGGCTAATTTTTCTACTAAAAGACATCAGATGTTTAGTTTTTATTTCCAGTTGTGGTCACAGAGTCTGATCATGTTATTCTGAGCTGCAGTGATGAAGAATAGACTAAAATCTTCATCATGGTCAGTGAGGAAGAAAATACACATCCTTTAGTATAGACTGGCTAGCACCTAGAAACAACCCTACAACCCCACTGAGTTGACTCCTTGATCCTAGATCAAGGAGATACCACCTTCCCTGTTTATTCTCCATCACCGTCTGTCTTCCCCTTACATCACCAACACTTCATTGTCTTAACAACATCCCCTTACATCACCAACACTTCATTGTCTTAACAACATCTTACTAAGCAACATCTTACCTGTAATGTTAATTCAGTCTAGGGGCCCTGCCTGCCCTATCCATAGATATGCTGATCCAACCCCCTACCCCCTACCCTCTACCCCCCTACCCCCCGATAACGTGAACCAAGGTGCTACACTACTCTTGATAAACATTATCTTGTGTTATAACTTCATTTCCTGTCTGACCAAATGTCTGTAACCCCAGGTATATGCAAATACAGTGTCCATTCCTTTGTCTTTCTGTGTATAACTGGGCCCCTGCGCTACAATCGGGGTCAGTCTACTGCCTCAGACCCGCTCTGTGTCAGTTGGCTCACCGTATCCTGGGATACCATTAAACTTACTTCCTTACAGCAAACTTCAAACTAAGGACTTGAGTGAATTTTCTTCAACATCAGGAATCCTGTCGGATTAAAAAATCTTTGTTCAATTAAAATGAAGCTATAATAGTTATGATATATTTACTTAGTGTGATAAACTTTCTATGCAAACTGTTATAAAACAGAGTGGACACATACTGGTCTAGAACAGCAAAACGATTCCACTGATTTTTATAAATGTCTACTGATCATTGTTATTGATCACTTTATTGTATACTCTTTGGTCCCTGTCAGGATCCTGTAGGAATGATGACTCAGTTTTTCAAGTGGTCTGATTGGTCAGTAGTTGGGCTGTTGACAGGTAACCTGCACTAGAGCAGGTTAGGAGTTCAGCATCAGTTACCATGGTGATTTACCCCGATAACAAGTAAACCACTGTCGAAGGATTGAAAACCCAAAGTCAAACCTGATGTCACCCTATTGGGGTGACATCAGGTTTGACCTCAAATCTTGCTTCATAGTACAGACTTCTGGTAAGAATTGTTATATTATATTGCAACTGGTAGACATACTAGTGTAGATTAATTAAACTAACACGACTGTTTAGTTAGAAGAGGTAAAGAAGAAAGAAGAGGGAGTAGTAAAGGGAAGAAGAGGGAGGGAGGGAGGGACAACACTGATTTGTGATATATTTGTTTTTGTTCAGTTTTACAAGTCTTTTATGTATATATTTATTTTTTTTTTACAAAATGTCATTTTTTGTCAAATTTTGTCAGTGTCAATCGACTTGACCAAATTAAACAAATTCACAAAATGAGCCATGCTGTGTCTTGTGTCCTGCTCTGTCTGTGTATATTTCTTTTTACAAAGTTAGTATTTTATGGACTCTGTATTGTGTGGGAATGGCCTAGAGGAGATAATGTCTCTCACTGACTCACTCATTGAGTCCATCCTGTCCACATACTGAGGTTGTGATTAGTGTTGCTTTCGTCAACGAACCTTTATCACGTGACGAAAACGAGACGAGACGCAACGTAAATGCTGGTCATGTGACGATAACTATAATTAAATATATAATGCAATATTGTTGACGAATAAAAACGAGACTAAATTTGGTTTACAAAATAAAAACTCTGCTAAAATGTCTCTTCATTTTCGTTGACTAAAACGAGACGAGACGAAATGTTATAACGTCATTTCGACTCGTTTAGTCGAGTTATTATTATTTTGCAGTATTTCTGTTTCCTGTGTCTCACATCATCAGGTCGCACTGCGCCGACGCATGCGACGTCACTTCCTCAATCCCCACTCGCGGGCGGCATTTAGAAGTTGCAGCTGCGGTTGAACGACAATTTCAGAATCATAACGCGACAGAGAAAAGGACCGATGGCCGGCAGCCAGTCGGGGTTCTTCTTTGGAAGAAAAAGACGAAATGACATTTGGACACACTTTCATTACATAGAGGTGGAAAAAAACCCAGAATGTGTTGTGGAAAAAGATGGGGAGAAATGCGGCCACAAAATCACAGGAAAACACGTTTGGTTGGTAAAATAAATATGTTGTAAATTCAAATCAGAGCGTCTTGTGTGTCTGGAATGGATGTATTCTTGAGTCTATAAGGTAACAATAATATAATAATAAGATAACCTTGTTTGAACTGTGAAATGGGTTTGGCTAAAAGAAAATTTTGGTTTTGTCCATACTACTAGGTACTTATACTATACTCGGTTAAATAGAATTGCATTACTAGAAAGAGACTAAAATAAAATTTTCATTGACTAAAACTAGACTAAAATGTCATCACTTTTAGTCGACTAAAACTTGACTAGACTAAAAAGAGTATGAACGTGACTAAAACTAATAAAAACTAAAATGACAGCTTGACACAAAGACTAGACTAAAACTAAAATTAAAACAGGCCGCCAAAAACAACACTAGTTGTGATCTTTGGCCACCAAGTGAGCGATCACTCTGGTTGCGCCAAGGTTTTCTGAAGAGTTGGAAGCCCTGGTTTAGGCACTATAATTTATAATTAAAATTTGACAGCAAAACCGGTCTCAAAATTGTACTTTTAGCAAGTACAAGCACAAAGCAGATTCTGTTTGATTAGATGGCACTGTAAGTGACATGGACCAAAGGAACCTTTCCAAATCAAATAATAGGAAAAAACAACTAATAAAAATCAGGAAGAAGCACTAGATGTTCTCAAAAATTGGTTAGCAGGACTTGTTTGTTTTTTGTCAGGGCAATACAATGCAGTCCGGCCAGATATAGTGAAATTAAGTGAGTGAATCACATTTAAAGGCATGCAAGAGAGAAGTGTCAATTGTAAAGGCTGCTGGGTAACCAGACCAGTAGACACTCTGGAAAACCATCCATGAACCATGTGGAAATTACGTGTCAAGGTTAAATTTCCAAACACATCAAACATATTTTATCAGTTTATCATTTCATTTTACCCACATTCTTTGTAGAACTTTCCAGCAGCCATTACTGTTGCTTTATTATCATAAGAGATACATGTTAGGTTTTTTCATAATCTCCACTGTGTGTGAGGAGCATGCGCAGTTTGCCACAGGACACAGGTGCCTAGTCTTTTTTTTTCTTTCTCACTTGAGATATCGTCAGGACTGGTACGCCTTGTCGGTTTTACAACCTAGTCTAACCAAAAAAGCCACGAGTAGTGTAGCTGTAGCAGGCAGGCTAACACTTTGTGAGTGAATGTTATTGTGTGTGTGTATGTACACAATAAAAATAAAAGGAGAGACTTCAGTTGTTTCCGCCATACTTTCCTGACAACCCTTCCAGAGGGGAGTTTACTATAGCGGGCTAGACTTAGTAAAATTCTGGACAGTTGTAAAACCGCTATAGCGAACCCCAGCCGAAATGATGGTGAAGCGTACAGATGTATTAGAAGCCTTTATTTATGTTCGGCCATCATCCTTATTTTTGAACACAAATTTTTCCGTACTTCTCCTTTCTTCCTTTACACCGTAAGAGCTGATGGACAGATAAATAAATAAAATAAGCTCTTACAACACAAATAAAGTAACCTGTATTCCTTATGACCTTACATATGAGAATTAGTCCAAAATTTCACATAACATTTGCAATAAACATAAAGAGGACTCAAAAGGCTTTTATAGCTCAACAGCACCACCATGAGGCCCAATACACATACAGAGGCTAATGTTAGCATGGTAACGCATTAAACATTTCTCCACAGTAAATATAAAACAAGGAGGCACACATAGCTTCACCTAAACACATTGTTTACACACAATACCTTGTTCCCAACTCCAGCTAGGTGCTTAAACATCTGAAGGTATCCCTTTGTAGAAGAGCTGTAGTTCGTGACCGTACCGTCTACCGTATACTCAGAACTGACATGAAGAAAACTTATTTACAAAGATGGGTACCGCTACTTCCGCCCGAAGAGCACCAAAATAAAAGCATACAGGAAGTGAACACTTTATTAATAGAAACCCTCTTAAAAGTTACTTACAACCGCTGTCGGAGCCGTGCAACGGAGTACACGCGCCCCGAGCGGAGAATGGTCATCGTTGAGAACCAGCGCTGAGACCAGAGACCCGGATCGTCGGGTAAGGACGTGACTGTAAACAACGCTACTACAATGGACGAGCCGAAGCCGAGAGCTAACGGGCCGTTAAAGGTGGCTAAAGTTGCTACTAAATAACCACAGAGACTGTGATATTGTGACCAAGCGTTGTTTAAAGCTGCCGCTGACAGGACTGTAACTGTGTGCGCAACACGGCTTTCACCCCTGACAGCCGGCAAAAGACTTGACGCTCGTGTGGACGGATCTTTCGAACGATTCGTTTGTTTTGGACAAACGATTCCTTTTGCGACTCGAACCGTTTGAACGATTCTTTTTGTTGCTGAAGTGAATCTAGTGATTCCTGAGTGGAAAACAAAATGGCGGATGACAAGCCAGATATAGAGAGCCTAAAGCGGAGGCGTTCAAATGCACAACGGAACTTTACAACACGGATAAACCGCCTTAGTGTCAGTGCTGGCCGTTTACGCTAAGTTGATCTGTCAGAAGAGTTAGCAAGACTGAGAGACAATTATGATAAACTCCTTGATGCAAGTAACGAATACATCGACGCACTGGGGCAGATGGACCCAACAGGCGACGACAGTGAGTCACAGGATGCCCTGGCAAAGAGAGACGCTAGTGAGCAAAAGTTCCTTGAAACAGAGAACATGGTCATGGAGATGCTGTGGTCAAAGTATGCAGTGCCAGACATAGATGCTCTTGTCACACAGTTTAAGTTGGCTTTTGGTCGGGCTTAGGCATTCGGGAAGGACAAAATAGTGCCATGGATGCAGCGAGGGGTTGAAAATGGTAAACTGGATAGAAAACTCCGTGAGCTCAGAGACACTGTGTATACCTGGTGAGACTATCGACCGTATGGAAAAAACAAATGGACAGTCTTTTTGTTGTTGAAAGAGGACAAGGGGCAAGTGGACATGTTGACAAGAAACAGAGGACAGGAAGAGACGCAGTATAGACTGCAACGACGGCGGTGGCGGTGATGGAAGTGAGGAGGAAGAGGATGAAGATGTTATAGCTGCTGATAAAATCACTGTTACCCAACCAGTAACCCTTGTTATCGCTACCCCACCTGATAACACCCAGCCTGCTGTTGTTGCTTCGCCCATTGACAGGCAGGGAACTGTATACTGTATGTTACAAGCCCTCCTCCGTTCATTTCCACTAACAGAGCAAGCATCATTACCAGCGCTCCTCAAGTCGTCACCGTCAGTACTCAACCGCCAAGCACCTACATAGCACCTGCCATACTCAGCACTCCCCAACGGACATTGCAGCCCAGCCTGCAGTCAAGACAATCTGACGGTGGACTCAGTGTCAGTTTTGCTCTACCTCCGACCTTCTCTAGTACGCCATAACTGCTGAGTGCTCACGCTGCTCCACCTTTCGATCTCAGCATGGGCCAAGGGAGTAGCGGGCCATATAGCGGCTCTGGTGCGTACGTAGCTATCAGTGGGCGCGACCTAAAATAAGACTCACACCCATAAGCTTGCCTAAGTTCTCCAGGGACAGGAGAGACTATTGGCGCTGGAAGGCTGAATGGGAGAGTGTCCAGGCACAAGCGGAACCTACGGGATCACGTGAATGCAAGAAATTTCATTTGCTAGACAGTGTAGATGAGGCTGTGAAAAGTGAACTCAGACTGTTGCATTGCAGAGATGCAAACGATATCTTCAGAGAACTAGAGAACCATTATGGTGACAAAGTGTAAAGAACCACCAGCCACGAGAGACGTTGGAGTTGATTTTAGCAGTGGAGAGGGCAGCATTGGACCTCACGGACCTGGGATGTGTAGAAGCCTTGCAGAACCAGCTGGTGATTAGGTCTCTAGAAAGCAAACTTCCTGACATCATGAACAGAGAGTGGTTGATGTATGTAAGAAACCCTGGCAACAATGTCCATCCAGGAAACCATTTCAATAGGCTCTTACTGTTCCTGGAATACCAAAAGTCATTACTCGTGAGGTTGGAACAGCTGCTACCCGGCAAGCCATGGTCGGCTAACGCTCCTGAGAGACCAAGCTACTGGGAGAAGCCAAATGACAGAAGGAGAGAAAAGAAGTCATTCACTAAGACTACAGCAAGTGAACTTAAGAGAGACTCCCAGCAGTTACCATGTGCTGTGTGTGGTGATGAAGAACATGGAGGAAAACTGTTTCGCTGTAAGATCTTCAGGAAGGCCACCATTTCGGAGAAGAAAACTCCTGCAAAAGCATGCACAAAGTGTCTGGATGTTCACAGGGTCGATGGTGCCTGCACTCCAAAGTTCCTCTGTAGCAAGGAGGAATGTAGGAAAGGCAACATTCCAGCGGATCACCACTATTTCCTCTGCCCTAATGCACCAACAAAGAAGGATGCTGCTAAGAGGGAGAACAAAGCAGAGGAAAAGAAGGGACCTCATGGTCCAACAGAGCAGCAAGAGGCTGTGTTCGCCGAGTTAGGACTGACTCCCCACCAACTGGAAGCTATCCGTAGAGCCTGTACAAACAAGGCAATGTCAAGAGTGTCTTCTGGCCAGGATCTGATAGAAAAGAGTGGCTTAAAGGAGCATCCAGTCCTCATGATGCTTGTACCTGTCACAACAAAGAGAGGAGACAGTCTGGGAGCCTTGGTCGATCTCGTCTCCGACACTAATTACATCACACACCAAGCTGCAGAGATACTTGGGCTGATCGGTATACCGATCACACTTGTTGTGTTTAGTGTTCACTCACTCCATGAAGACGGTAGCCGTTAAGTTGAAGAACACTTTGTGGGAAAGACAGGAAGCCACCAGGAACAAGAAAGCAGCCTGGAAGTACGAACAACAGCAGCTTGCAATAAAGAGGTCCTTGAGTGGCTAAAATGGGACAGCATCGGAGCTGCCTGTGACCCCGCTTGCGGAGGGTGTCGCTGTGGCAAGTGCCCACCGGGAGGAAAGGAGATGTCGTTGGCCGACGAGAAGGAGCTGGAGATAATACGGGTGGGCCTGACCTACCGAGAAAGTGACGCCCACAGCAACAAGCCGCACTGGGATGCGCAGTACCCCTGGAAGGAAGATCCAGCCTCCCTTCCCAACAACCGAAAGGCTGTGGAAGCAACGTTCTTGAGGGCTGAGAAGCGGTTCATGAAAGACCCCATGTGGAAGGAGGCCTACATGAGACAAGTCCACGAGATGGTGGGGAGGGGAGCTGCTGTTAAGCTCACCAAGGACGTGATGGACAGCTGGGAGGGCGCCGTTTGGTGGGTGAGCCATCTAACCGCACCAAACCCCCACTCAGTGACTACGCCAGTGTGCCTTGTCTGGAATAGCAGCCAGGAGTACAGAGTGGTGAGTATGAACAGCAGTTTACTCAAAGGCCCAGACGTTCTTAATCGGATCAGGGCGGTGCTTCTCAGATTCCGGGAAGGAGAACACAGCCTTCGGAGACATCACTAAGATGCCTAATTCCATATGGCTGGAGGAACAAGGTCCATGTGCATTGATTCTTGTGCAGAGATTCACCAAAAGATGAGATTGAGGACTACGCTGTTGTGAGAGTGAACATGGGAAATAAACCGGCGGAGTGCATCGCGCAGGTAGCCTTGCGAGAGACCGCCAAGTTGCCCCAGTTCTCTGACATGAAGGAGGAAAGAAGAGTCATCGAGGAAGACTCCTACATTGATGACCTCCTCACGTCTCATAATGACCCACAGTGTCCAGACAAGATCTTAGAGGGAGTGGAGGAGATACTGAGAACAGGAAGCTTCTACCTTAAACTCTGGGTCTGGTCTGGTCATAGTGGGAAGCAGGAGGAGACAGAGTCCAAACCACTGACTCTAGTGTTGCCCAACCAGCTAAGAAAAGAAGATAACAAAGCCCTGGGGGTTGGCTACCTCATGCAAGAGGACAGACTCTTTGTGATGGTCTCCATTAACTTCTCCAGAAGGAAGAAGAAAACGAGAACAGAGGTTGACCTCACTGAAGAAGAAGTGGAAGTAAAGACACCAAACCCACTGACTCGTCGTGTTCTACTGAGCCAGATCGCTGGCCTGTACAACCCAATCGGTTTAGCATCACCTGTGAAACAGAAAGGAGTGATCCTGGTGAGAAGAGCCTTTCAGGAAGTTGGCAAGTTTACAAAGGACACCTGGGATGAACCTCTTTCTGACGAGCTCCGAAGGAAAGCAATCCAGCTGTTTAAGGAGTACGCTCGTCTGAGCAGCATCAGGTTCCACCGAAGCCTCGCACTCTCCAGCTAGAGAGGTAAGCCCTGGGGAATCATGTTTTCTGACGGGAGCTGCAAGTCCCATGGTGCTGTACTGTACTTGCGATGGGAGACGTCAGATGGTGTGGTCGTCCGACTGGTGGAGTCGAAGGCCAAGTTAACTCCGCTCGACCAGAAAGGCGACGCAATCAAGGCTGAGGTCTGCGGGGCTGTATTTGCCACACACCTAAAAGAGTACATGTTGAAGCATGGCCGGCTGGACGTGGAGAAGTGGTTTCACTTCATAAACAGTCAGACGGTGCTAGGAGCTATCCAGAGAGAGAGAGAGCTACGAATTCCAGATGTTCTTTGCGAACCGAGTCGGAGAGATTCAGAAGACAGGGCCCATAACTGACTGGTGGTGGATCCCAGGAGAGGTCAACATCACTGATCTAGTCACAAGGGTGTGTTCTCCTGACCAGTTGGATGAAAACTCAGCATGGCAGAAGGGTCCCAGTTTCCTGTCTTGTCCAGTCAAAGATTGGCCTATGAAGTCCGCCTCAGAAGTGGCAGGTAACGCCAGAGAGAATGTAGGTAAACTCTAGAGAAAAGCCTTTTCGGCAGTCCACACCAGAGCTCAAGCTAAGAAACTGTTAAACTCTGACGGACCTGGTGGTGAAGTTCCAGTGGTCACAGGTGGTGTTGGCAAGCCTTCAGAGTCCTCAGGAGATGGGGTGAAATCAACCTCAGTTGAGACCAAGGAAGTAGAGGTGCTGTGGGGAGCCTTGCTCATAGACCAAGTGGATCCAACAAGGTACAGGTCTCTCGCTAAGCTCTGTGGAGTAGTCGGCTATGTCTGTAGAGCTGTGAAGAAGTGGTTGACCTGTATAGGAAGAACCTCTATACCAGCAAAGTGGGAGGCGGTACTGACAGTGCAAGAACTCGAAACTGCTTTCCAAGACCTGTGCCTGGCTGCCCAGGAGGGAGTTACGTTTCCCGTGATGACACTCGAGAGGCTTGTTGTCAGCAGAGATGAAGCTTCAAGGCTCCTCCGATGCTATGACAGAGTCCAGACCATTGCGCAGGGAGAGACCGGTGTGTCCCGGGTTCCCTACAAAGCGTGGATCAGTACCCTTCTCACACGGGAGGCCCATGAAGCTAACCATGAAGGCGTTGCGGGCACACTCCTCCGGGTGAGGTCTAAAGCATGGGTGGTGCAGGGACCAAGGATCGCCAGAAATGTCATTGACTCCTGTATGCACTGTCAAAGGACCAAAGCGAGGATGTGCAGACAGGTGATGAGTGAGCTTCCCCTCGAACGAACTGAACCAGCGGCACCCTTTGAGTTTACGACACTGGATCTCTTCGGCCCCTACCTTATTAGGGACACTGTGAAACGACGGACAAAGATGAAAGTCTGGGGTGTGGTGTTCAGCTGTATGGCTTCGAGGGCAGTGCATGCCGACATTGTGAAAGATTTGTCGACAGAAGGATTCCTGAAAGCGTACCATTGCTTCACGACTCTCAGGGGTCACCCGAGAAAGCTTTGGTCGGATCAAGGGACTAACTTCGTGGGCGCCAGGCCGGTATTACAGGAGCCTCATGAGTTTCTTAGTAGTATCGACAGGGATCAGGTCCAGAAGAAGGCAGCATCTGCAGGAACTGACTGGACTTGGGTGTTTCATCCAGCAGATTCTCCCCACCGAAATGGAGCGGCGGAAGCGGCAGTCCATGTACTCAAGAGAGCGTTAAGCAGCGTTGGCAAAGAAGGTAACCTAACAACGCTGGAGTTCCAGACCCTGCTCTATCTGGCAGCTAACTTGTTAAATGATAGACCTATCGGAGCCAAGGCCCAGGTACAAGACGAGACTGTGGAAGTCATAACTCCCAACACCCTTCTGCTTGGTCGTGTGGGACCCAACGGAGACACCCGAGGGTTCGAGTATCCAACCTACCCCGTCGTGCGTCTGAGGGCGATCCAAACTGAGGTCGACAAGTTCTGGAAGCGGTGGAGTCAACTGGTGGGTCCAGGCCTCTTCGTCCACCAGAGGTGGCATGCACCTGCTAGAAACGTCGCAGCAGGAGACCTGGTGTGCTTAGCTGACCAGAATGCACTGAGGGGCCGGTTCAGGCTGGGTCGGGTAGTGGAGGCCTGTCCTGACGCGAAGGGTGTAGTACGAGACGTGAGGGTGAGGACATGCCAAAGCTGTCCAGTTTTCAGCGGACAGGCCAAGAGAAATTGAAGTGTGGAGAACTGCCCATCCACCATCCTCCACAGGGACGTTAGGAGGCTGGTGGTTCTGTTGCCAGTGTAGGAACAAGTATAGGGTCCCCACCACTCGTCGTGTTTCGGTTATGGATCCCCTCCATATGGTGTGTTTCGGTAAAGGATCAAAACCCCCCCTCTACCATCCTCCGCATGGACATTAAGAGGTTGGGGGGGTGTTTCGGTGAAGGATGTTACAATGTCATCAAGGACATAGCGTGTTGTTTATGGTCATTATAAGTACCTTGAACTTATAGTTGTTATTATTGACATGTAATTCATATCTAAGAGTGTACCGTTCTGTGCATGGTCATGGGGTGAAGTTCATAGCTAAAAGTCTACTTGTTTAAGCTAGTTATGGTGGCCTACTTGGATTCCAGAATCAGTAGACCAAGTGGGAGGGGTAGAACTTTCCAGCAGCCATTACTGTTGCTTTATTATCATAAGAGATACATGTTAGGTTTTTTCATAATCTCCACTGTGTGTGAGGAGCATGCGCAGTTTGCCACAGGACACAGGTGCCTAGTCTTTTTTTTTCTTTCTCACTTGAGATATCGTCAGGACTGGTACGCCTTGTCGGTTTTACAACCTAGTCTAACCAAAAAAGCCACAAGTAGTGTAACTGTAGCAGGCAGGCTAACACATAGTGAGTGAATGTTATTGTGTGTGTGTGTATGTACACAATAAAAATAAAAGGAAAGACTTGAGTTGTTTCCGCCATACTTTTCTGACAACCCTTCCAGAGGGGAGTTTAGTATAGTGGGCTAGACTTAGTAAAATTCTGGACATTGTTCCTGTGAAACAGTGTCCAATAAGGAAATGTTTTTGATCAGATCGACATGTATTGTACATTGTGAGTTTGCTTGTTTCTCACAGTCAACACTCCTACAGTGGTTTCTCTGTGTACATACAGAACTATTTAGATCAACTTGGACTGAGCAAAGCCTTCACCATAGTGGCTACATTGTGCCCCAGCATGACAAAGGATTACCTAGTCTTGTTACAGAATCAGCTTTGTTTCTTTTTCTGGATTACCACCATGGGGGAGCACAGAGCAGCTAATGGGTATATTTTGCCAGTATTTTTCATTTGTAGGGTCGGCTAACTATAATACTGTTTAATGTAGTATCCTGTTTTTTCTATCAAGTGTTTTTTGTTTTTTATAATTTTGTGAAGAATAACAACATTAACACTAACATTCGTATTTTGTTGTTTTAACAGTTAGCACCACTGTATGGCATGTATACTGTTTCCAGACCAAAGACAAAAGACAAAAGACTTGGGTAAGTTATATTTTGGTAACACTTCACTGGAAGCAGTATACATAAGGTTTTCATGACACATACACCTACATAAGCACTAAGAACTTACATAAACAGATATGTATTAAAATGTTTTACCAAAAAGGAGGTTTAAAAGGGTTAGCTCAAATAGTATATTGCTTGTCATAGTTATTAGATTTGGTGCTAACAATAGAATAGGTAATCAAATTCATGAATTAAATGACATTCTCAAATTGATGGTATGTCGGCAAAATAATTCTTTGTCTGTGTTCATGGTAAAAGTTAATGTTCTAGAGCATCACACAAGGTAATTTTATCGGACGCGCTTCAAAAGGTCAGCATCAAAACAGGGTCAAATCTAACATTGTATCAACTTTGAGAACAGCAGAAAGTTGGAAAATCTGAGCAGTCCACTACACCAAAGGTATCATCAGTGCTAGGTTCAGATTCAACGCTCTCTTCCATTGAAAATAATGTCAGCGCCAGCACTGACCTGTCATTGTGTGTTTACCACTTAAGTGTAGATAGCATTGCTATGTTGATGTTATGCCAACCAGTGTCAGGAAAGAATACTGCCCTCTATTCTTAAATATTTATGAACATATCTACTTGGTCTGCTATGTCACTTCATTTAAATTTGACATATCATGTTGACATAATGAAGTACAGAGCACTAGTGCTTATTGCAGGTGTTATCTATGCCTTATTTTTTATACACTTTTCTTTGTATTTTAATTAGAATAAATCTGAAACCAGTGAAGAGGAGGCATCAGATGATGACCATAATCCAGAATATGTTCCAGCCTCAGAAACTGACACAGAAGATGAGTAACCAATAAACAGCTTGGCAAACTCAAAATTTCCGGTTGCTAAGGAATCACTAATGGATACCTCTATGAATTGAATGTCACAGGTGACACCAGTGACAATGGACAATCTTCCACTGCCACAGTACATTCAACCACTGTAGCAAGAGAAGGTCAAAATTTCTGCTTTCTTTTTGCAAAAAGGCTCAATTCAAAACAGCTCCACACTTTAAAACTCACATAAAATAAGATTCTGACATAGCACATGCTCCTAGTCTCCCTGCAGGCTGAAGAGGTTGGAAGGAATTGCTAGAGAAATTTTGAATATTTTATGAATATTGTATCGTGTGTTTACCTTAAATTCAAAGCTAGCCTAGCTAGTGACTGCGGTGAATAGGGCAGCTGACAACAAGGGAAAGACCATGCGACAGCCTGGATAGAAAGCAGACAGGAGGCAAAGACCCCAAGGGTGCTGCCATGGGCTAGCAATCCATGGTAGCAGCGGCAAGGCCTAGCATCTTTGTCACAGACAACATAACCTACGTCAAATATAAGGAAAATAACCCAAGGGTCAGCGAGAGCAGGGGTGGAAGATGACTCAAAGGCAGACTATACGGCAACGGACAGTGGAACGGACATGACTATGAGTTGGATATGCGACTCAGTGAAGGATAGGGGCACGGACCTATTCTCTAGGACTAGAACTGGGCAGAATAGTTCTCAGGGTGACGTGAGCGTAGCTGGAGAGAATAAAAATGTTAGGCTAGAGGGAAATAAGCTCCAGATTTGTCCTTGTGGCTGGCAGAAAGTAACATCAGTTGGGGCCTTAGAATGCATCAGGGAAGAAAGAGATGTGTTGCAAAGGAAAGGCAGTGTGGCCGCATCGATCGATACTTTTTAAGAAGTCAATCAAACAAGTCGGATGAAGTACAGCAACAGGTAGAAAACCACAGTTCGAAGGATATCAATAAAACAGCTACAGAGGGGGAAGAGGAGACTACAAGAGGGGATGCAGCTGAGACTGAGGTGAATAGGCCAGTCAGAGAGAGAAATATGGAGCAGAAAACTAGAGTTAAATGGCCAAGGGCAAATGGCAAGAAAGAATGGGAGTCAGTCACTTGTCAGTAATTTTAAGCAGACTAGGAGGAAATGCAAGCGATAGACTAGAGAAGATGGGGGATATAATCTACTCCTATGGTGCAGAAAGATTTGGGGTGCAAGACAAAGAGGGTTGAAAGAGCACAGTTAGTAAAGTCCAGACAGCGGATGCTAGCATGATTTGGCATCAGATTCAGGCAGCCAAGACAGAGAAAAGAGACTTGCATGTCATATTTTTGGATTTAGCAAATGCGTTTGGTTCAGTGCCACATAGCCTTATTTGGGAGCCATTTGATTATTTTAGAGTGCCTGGAGTAGTGGTTAATTTAGTAAAGTCATATTTCCAAGATATTAGACTATGCTTAAGTACAGCAGGCTTTACAACAGGATGGCAGAGGCTAGAAATAGGCATTATGGCAGGGTGCACGATTTCTCCATTGGCATTCACAATGGCGATGGAGGTAATCATTAGAGCTTCTAAGTGGGTTGTAGGTGGAGAGAGGTGGCAGGATGGGATGCGCCTTACACCAATTAGGGCCTACATGGATGACATGACGTTGATAACTACAACGGTGCCATGTATGAAAAGAGTACTTGAGAGACTTAATAAAAACTTAAAGTGGGCTAGTATGAAAATCAAGCCTAGTAAGTCTAGAAGTATCTCAATAAGTAGAGGGAAGTTAAGTGATAGGAAGTTTGTAATAGACAAAGAGGAAATTCCAATAATTAGGGAAAAATCGGTAAAGAGTCTAGGTAGGTGGTACAAGGCAGACTTGAATGATGGAGAACAGGTAGTGCAGTTTCGGAAAGATGTTGCTGAGGGACTGGATAGAATAGATAAATCAGGGCTTCCAGGAAAGTTGAAGTTGTGGTGTCTGCAGTTATTTCCCAGGCTGATGTGGCCACTGTCTGTATATGAGATCCCATTATCTGCTGCAGAGAAAATGGAAAGATTAGTTAACTTTTACATTAGGAAGTGGCTAGGTGTTCCTAGATGTTTAAGTACGGTGGCACTGTATGGGAAAGGCATACTTCAGCTCCCAGTAACTAGTCTAGTGGAGGAGTTTAAATGTACTAAGGTTAGGACAGAGCTCCTGTTATCTGGGAGTAAAGATGTGGTAGTCAGTAAGGTGGTTCCAAACCCAATCAAGGGGAGAAAGTGGAATCCAAGAATGGCAGTGCAGGAGGCAGAAGCAACGCTCAGGCATACAGAGATTGTGGGTAATGTCCAAATAGGCCGGGGAGGCTTGGGGCTTGGCCCAGGCAAACCGGTGTGGAGTAGAGCAGGTCCCAAGGAAAAGAGAAAGCTAGTGGTGGAACAGGTTCGTAGACAGGAGGAAATATTAAGGGGTGCAAAGGCAGTGGCTCAGGCTAAGCAGGGACAGTGGTTGAATTGGGAAGGTGTAGACAAGAAAAAGCTTAGCTGGAAAGAGCTGTGGAGTATGGAGGAAAGTAGTGTTAGATTTTTGATAGGGGCAACTTATGATGTATTGCCAACTCCCCAGAACCTAAAACTCTGGGTAAATGGAAACCCATAATGTTCATTGTGTTCAGGTACTGCAACTTTAAAGCACATTTTGTCAGGCTCTAAGGTTAGTCTGTCGCAAGGCCGGTATACGTGGCGACATAACCAGGTTTTAAAAAGCTTAGCTGCAGGAATTGAAGATTTACAGAGGCAGGCAAATTTAGGAAGGACTAAAAGAAAGAGAGTTATCAAGTTTGTTCAAGAGGGAGAGAAAGTTCGGTAAGACAACAAGGAGGCAAAGCAGCTTAGAGGATGCTTGTGATTGGAAATGCAGGTTAGATTTAGGAGGAAAGCTTGTTAAAGCTAAGGCCTGACATAGTCTTGTGGTCTAGGAGTAGAATGAAAGTATATTTCATAGAGCTGACTGTTCCGTGGGAGGCCTTAGTTGAAGAAGCATATGAAAGGAAAAAGCTCAGGTATGTAGAGTTAGGGGCAGAAGCAGAGCAGCGAGGATGGAAAGTTAGGATTTGTCCAGTGGAAGTAGGATGTAGAGGATTTGTAGCAAGGTCTGTTGTCTCTTTGGTGAGGGAGTTAGGAGGAAGTGGACAGAGTGTGAGGAAAATAGTAAAGGACATGTCAGATGAGGCAGCAAGATCCAGTCAGTGGATTTGGATGAGAAGAAATAATGGTAGCTGGGGGCCCAGCAGGGGGAGCACTTAGGATAGACAGACTCTTAGGAGAAGCAAGGAAGAAATCCAGGAAGTGTTTTTAAGTGGGGCATGTGGCCTGTGTGAGCCTCTTTGAGACCATGTGGCTAGTCCAGGTGAGGTGGCCTGTATTGTTTGTTTGCATTGTTTGAATTGGTTTGTAGTGTGCTTATTGCTTTTGTCTTTGGCTGTTTAGGTGAGTTTGTTTATTTTTTGGGTGAAGTTGTTGGAGGGGGGGGTAGAGCACAGCCTAATCCGGCGGGGGAGAGCTAGCCCAAAAAGGCACCTCTCCCTGACTCTACCTCCCTCATTGTCTTGGAGAGTGGGGAAATAGGGGGAGGTAGAGCACAGCCTAATCCGGCGGGGGAGAGTTTAGCTCAAAAAGGCATCTCTCCTTGACTCTACCTCCCTCATTCAAAATGGCCGCCACTTTCTCCAACTGGTTAGGGGAGTTTGTTTGCTGAATCTGCTAGTGTGTTTTGTCCAAGTTGATGATGTTGTTTGTGGTAGCATAGGCAAGATAAAGGAGAAAATAGTCGTGGTGTGAGGAGCAGTGATGGCTGGCATTAGGGGAGTGACTCTGGGACGCCAGTGATCACTGTCTAGCCTCCTGGAGGTGTCGTGGGACCAACTACACGAAACACTGGTGAAAGGAGGTTCCCACCTGATGACCCCAAAGACATGTTAGTTATCACTGCTCATTAGTCTGTATAGCCAAATTAATACTTATCATAGGATTTAGGATGTTAAGCTTAGGGAGCTATTCACTGAGTCTGGTCCATTTTCTGTAGCACAAGTTTCTTGTGTTTACCTTAAATCCATTGCAGGGGTATGTTTTTGCGACCAGAACTATGGAGACATATGACAGAGAACCAGGAACACCAAGGCAGAAAAAGGGTGCTTGGCCTAGCACCTGTGGTCAGGCCAGCATGTACAAGCACTGTTGATGATGGGGTGCTAAAGATGTTAAGCTGTATGCATAACGATGACATTGCAAGTGTAGTTTGGAATGACTTTTACCACCTATGGTTTGCAGAGTCACTTTACAGCAAAAATGAACATGACCCTTCAAAACATGGCTATATCCACCAAAAAAATCTGTCAGCTTGGAAGATTCCTACAAACCATGTGCAAAAAGTCTCCAATCCACCCTAGGGGATGCTGTAAAACCAGTAAAAAAAACAGCTTGGTTTGACCAGGAATGGAAGAGTTACAAAACTCCAAGCCCTGCATCAAAAATTGGACATTCCCTGTTAAAAGCTAGTGCCATTATTCATTACGATGCTCTCATGGCTGGAGATGAGGACCTAATTAAATCCTCAGAAACTTGTCAGAGGCTTTATCAGGCAAAGTGGTCAGAGTACATATCACACTGTGCCTTGAGCACCATTGGTAATTTGAAATATAACAAACCAGCCAAACTACCACTGACTGAGGATATCACAAAAATTCACAAGCATCTTGACAAAACTGCAGAATCAGCAACTGCTGCACTGAAAAAGGAGACAACAGTGCGAACTATTCCAGTCTTGCAAGAACAACATTGACTATGATAGTCCTCTTCAACAGAAGGTCTCAAAGGTCTCAAAGATGAAACTGTGGAATTTTCTGGAACGAAATTGCTCAAACACCCATGAAGAAATGGGACTGCCAGAGTATTAACAGAAGCTTTGCAGCTGTTTTGAAGTGAAAGGAAAATATTACATTTTGTTGCTTGTTCATTACTACTGCTTCTTGTAGACTCAAATGGTTATGTTTTACAGTATCTTCATGGGAATTATTTTAGAGAGGGTTCCATCACTTGAGTTTTATTGACAATGTCTGTATTCCTGTTTAAATTTTGTAGTTTCATTGTAATCAACCGGCAGACTGTCTTGCACTTGATAAGTACATGGTGGTATTGTTTGTAAACTGGCTGCAAACCACCTAACATTGCAAAAAAAAGTATGTTGGACCACAGACACTGCATGCTGCAATGATGTATGGCTGCATAGCTCTGATACATCAGCATTGCCATATTGGACTGGGCAAGACTGGCTTGTAAACAACACAAGTAAACAGAGAAGTTGTGGTTTTAAATAAATAAATAGTATTTAAATAGAAAACAACAGTAACATATACATTTCATATTTGATGTCAATGAGTGGTTATTATAGTCAAGGGTTTATGATGTATGTGGAGTAGAAAAATTATCCAATTATTTTGAATCTTGATAGTTTAGGCTATAATCACTGTTTTCCATAAAGAGTGTGTATCAATGGTAAGTTTACATGACTGAACTACTTATACTGTTAACTAAAACAATTAATTGTCATAAGGAATTGTAAAATCTAAGGCTTGTCAAGCATGGATTTGGCTTATTTTCCATGGTTAATACTATATATGCATGAAATGTGCAGAAATTTTTTACATTGTGGACTCATTGGGATCAGATGAGAAACGTAAACATAAAAATTGCAGCTCCTTTGTTTACTTGTGTTTACTTTTAGGCCAGTCTTGCCTGGTCCAATGAGGTGGCGACATCAATGTAAATTCCACTGGCCAATGCATATGTGTGTATATGTTGGACAGGCCGTATGTAAAGTAACATGAAAGCAGTATAGGATGTGTGGGAACTGATTGAATTTTATTAATTTAAGAGAGATTTAATCATCAGCATGGTTATTGCAATGGTGATGTATTGGTGGGGGTATTCAAGAAAGCGTGTTAAATGAAAACTGAGTTTCTTAACCCTGACTTGAGGGAAACAGTTTCCTGTTCCAATGGTAACATTAACATAACACTCCAATATTCAGATATTACACATGGAGGCTTAAACTCAAATTAAAATCTATTTACTGTCCGTTTTTATAGTCTACAGATAGTCTGAGCCTGTTATAATAGTATTTAGGTTACTGAATATAATACATGTTGAAATACAGTCATGATGCTGTTGGAAAGAATTTTTAAAGTAAAGTAAACATCTGAAAATTTACACTCAGTTTTAACCTCAATGCTTTTTCAACTGGAAGTCACCAAAATCATGAAGCTGTTCCTGGGTCAGAATCTAAGGTTAAAATCGTAGATCTATAAACTTCTGTCTGATCTGTTTCAGCTATATTTTATTTTAACTAATAAATATATTTAAACATTTAATCTAACAGTAGATTCCAGCTCTTTACATCCATTAAAAAAATAAGTCACCAAGCAGAACCAACTCAGATCAGCTGTTCTGGAACCGAAAACTCAAGAGTTTCCCATCTCAGAGTTCATTAACTCAGAGTTCAGGGTTAGGGTCAGAGTTTGTTAAACCTGCTTTCTGGAATACGCTCAATCACAGTTTGTTTTTTGGGGCACAATAGGTTGATAATAGGTCACTGACTGAGCCACGGTTTCCATACTCCATGGTTTTGGAATGGGATGTTCAACAAGCTCATTTTAGGTGTGATGTTCATGTATCCACATAATATCTGTGAAATACATAATACATTCTGGGTAACTGCCAGTGCATTTACCATTTAAAGGGGACATGAAACGGGCACGTTTTGGCACTACCAGTGCCAGAAAAAACACCTTGAACCTAAAACACCTAAAATATTAACTTCACAAGTTATTAAAACCACAGCCATGACAACTTTATTTTTGTAATTTCTACCTAGCTATCTAGCTAGCGAGTCATCATTTTGGCGTGACGTCATTGTCTATGTAACGGGGTTGGTTGGTTCCGTTGGCCTGTGGAGATAGTGAAGCATTTCTGAACCTGGCAGAAGACAGAGTGGTTTGTAAATGATGGAGGATAACTTGAAAGGTCTGTAGAGTCTGCAATATGTCATATTGCGTATGCGGTACCATTACGGGTGGAAGAAGTCATGGAGCCAGTGGTTTGGGGTGAGGAGCAAGTCGGCAACACTGTGTGGTGTTATTGTGGATTTTGTTCACCAATGCCAACCATGTCAGATTCCATCTGCTGTCAGGAGGCTAGTCTGGACCATGTACTGTGTGGTTACTACTGCATCACCACGATTCGCTCATTTATTTTATTATGCCAGGAGGTGGATGTGTTGAAGGTGGCGATGATGTCACTGAAAGATGTCCAAGCTTAAACTCTGGAGTGCTCTATCAATAGCAGGTAAGTAAAGCTAGCTGTAGCCACTGGTGGATATTCAGTAAATAAAGCAAATACGAGTTAGGCCAGAGACAGGAATATAACATACATCGCAAACACTGTTTCCATGTGCAGTTTGCCTACATATAGTTGTCTGACTGACATTGTTTTTGATGTCACTCCCCTAGTAGACATTACTAGTTAAACCCTATCATTAGCAAGTTGATGCTAACAGCTGTTAGCAAACATTGAAGGCTACAGATTGTTGTTCTCTGCTCCACATAGGTTACATACAGCGCAGCACGTTATGAACCCGATGTTTGATATAGCATGGTTAAAACACTGGTGCAGATAGCAGTAATATAAAAGTTATATTTCAAAAATATCAAGCATCTTATATATAAACATATCAGATTTCTCCTCATATTACATTGTACATCACTCTGTTCAAAATAATAATAATTTAACCAATACATTTCTTTTTCTTCAATCTCTTTAGGCTGACTGCATACAGGCAATTTACCCTTTCGGCCCGGGGTTATTTGGGAAAGAGGAACTGGATCCCGATTCCAGCCTGTGCTGTCACCTCTATCAGGGCTGTTTTTCCCTCACCGGAATATCACAGCTTTGAGTATGCCTTATTGAAGTGTTTTCCATTAAATGATTTACTTTAATATCTCAAGTGTGCATGTAAATGTCCATTTAAATGCTATTTATTAGTTTTGTTGCTCTAAAACATATTTGAAAGTTTAGCATCAATCAAATAATTATATTTATTTATAATTATAGACTTTCTAGCTGTCTTGTGTGAATAACCAGTGTGGTTTGGTCTAAATTTCTTCAAGAGCTGCTTGTCAAGCACTATCTTGTGCAGGTGCTGAAAAGCAGCAGAGTTAGGAAGGAGCCACAGCCGCCGACTCTCTTCCTCAGGGGTGTATGTACGGTGCTCACACTTGGTGATTGGCTCACTAGACACCCAGAGGTGCACATTGGTAATGTGATGCAGGACTGAGATCCACTTCTCTTTCAACCTCGTCACACTTCCCTCACACGCATTAGTTTTTTGAGAGACTTCACAATATGCCAGAGGTCATATTCATGTTGTATGCATTTGTATTCCTGCTGCATGATTTTCTGGACTGATGGGTGGCAGTCAGTTGCCAAAACAGATAGGGTGATATCATAGTTTCCTAACTTGGAAAGGCACCTTTCCAAACCTTCGACTTCAAGCCAATAACTATTTTTCAGTTCTGTAACTTTTACAATTTCCTGTGCCACCACCAACTTTGACTTGATGTCCAGGAGTGAATAGGTTCCATATGAAGCACTGTGGCCTGGGCTGTCATATCAGGAGTATCCTGATACAATCAGTGGCTCATCATAGACGGTACTCAGTACAGCCTCATTGTGTAGTGTCCAGGCGTTGTTGACCTCTGGGATGGCTTTCTGTATGTTGAACCACTGTCTTTTTGAGATGGTTTCCAGACCACACTGTCACACACTTCCAAAAATGGACTGCACTCGTTTCCAGTGACAAATACAGTGGCAGGCACAGAAAGGCTGAGAATGCCACATATGATAGTGACAGTCTATTCATTCGGTCTTAATCTTAAGACCAAACCACTTTTGAGGACTGCTGGTGGCCTCATCATTCATTTGCCACAACCTTCCCAATGGCACACACGAAACAGCTTCAGCAATCCCCCTGTTTACACAATACTTTTTCTGTCTTTTGAGAAATTTTTTTCCTCACCCTCAACATCACTGAACATTTCATCCTCATCACTGATGCTTCCCTCACCACTCAACTCAAACTCATCATCATCAGTGGCATTATCTTGAATCTCCATTGAACTCTCTTCCTCAGACTCTTCACAGCCCTCACTGCTAAGGTGGAGATCTTGCTGGGATGGTGATGTCCTAGCTAGTGAGAAACCTTCGGCAGATGAACAATATGTGTGGTCATTGTTTATTACTTGGGCGGTAAGTATGTCATCTGTTAAAGTGCCTGTGCAAATGTACTACTTATCGCCTCCCTTTTCTTTATCAGTGGATCAGTCTGAGTGCTGACACTGACTGTCAGGGTTCGGACGCTAACTGTCTCCTGCTCCATCTCCTCACTGATGTCAGCCTCTGGGAATTTGCTGCTGGTCACCAGTTGCATGCTAGTCTGCCTATCCTGTATTACTAGGTGCTGTTTAAAGGCTACAATTACTAATAGTAGTTTTTAAGAGATTGATTATCTACTAATAGTATCTGTCATTAACTGGCAGGTGTAAGTTATTGCAGTGCAGGACCAAGAGGGCTCCAGTGCTATTTGCATAGTATCTAAAATATATGTTAAGTAAAATGCAAAGGCTAGATTATACTGAAATACTGATAATTGCCATGCAGAAATATTTTATTTGTCCACTACTATCGGTTCATATTGTTAGTTAAGGAGTTTTATGGACAATTTGGTCATGAATAAAATAAGTATAGTAGCGAAGAGGTAGATCTGACATTGGCCAATCAAAAATGCTTTTGTTGCGAGCCAATCCTGAAGTGGAATAAAATAAATAAATAAAGATTCAGGCCTCAGCGGTGTCCTGGATAGACGGTCAGCGCTTTGAACAAGATATATTATTCTAATATATTTTTAAAGTAAATTATTTAGACTTGCGTCTAATGTTTGGAGTCCTGGGTTACTACTTTTGCAAACGAGAGGTCAAGGTAAATATTTCCTGGATATTTTGGAGGTTTGCATCAGCTGCAACATCTGGCTGAGGAAGTAAAACTAATTTTTGCATCCAGAAGCAATA
Source organism: Seriola dumerili (assembly GCF_002260705.1). Taxonomy (NCBI): domain Eukaryota; kingdom Metazoa; phylum Chordata; class Actinopteri; order Carangiformes; family Carangidae; genus Seriola; species Seriola dumerili. The sequence goes on along the minus strand of NW_019174455.1, from coordinate 11,376 downwards.
CAATAGTGGCCTCCTTTTTATCTCCTATCTCCTGTGCTTCTTCAGTCTCCACCTTTCACTGTCTCGTCTGTCTCTTCAATATCGATCTTTCACTCTGTCTTTCACTGTCTGTATAGTTCACCAACTCTATCCTTCACGTCTCCATCTTTCACTATCTATCTGTTGCTGTCTCTACCTTTTGCTATCTTTCACTGTCCCTACCAGTGGAGCGAACCAACCCTGTGACGTCACAGGTTATCGTACTGCATGATGGCAGCGCGCTTATGACAAAACATAAAACTGATTTTATTTTTTATTTCTTAACTCACTGTGAGGCTAACCTGCTCGCTGACAGGTTTTCTTTAACAAACCCTAAGTTTCTGTCCATCTCCTCCTGTCGAGCCTGAAGAAGCTTTTCTGACACAGCATCATGTCCTCATTCATAATTTCTATATCAAAGCACATACAGTGCATTAATTTGCAGAAGTTTATCTTGTGAGAAGATTAAAATCCTGATTAGACAGACAGACCTGTCAAACTAGTTCTATATAGTTATGCATCAGTGGCTGAGGGAACATGAATATTCTCTACTGGATAAACTACCTGTCTCTTCAGTGTCAATTTCAGGAAGATGAGAAGTCAGGAGGGTGTAACCTCTGTCTCTCAGTGGAGGTTGAGGAGCTGACTTCATTTCCCAGGACTTAGGGTCAGTTGGGAATTGATCCCATCTTCTGAGTGGAGGCTGAGTTAACCTGTTATTAAGGGAAGAGTGTGAAGCAGAAAAACCACAATCACAAGCACTGAACGATTGTGGTGAAGCAAGGCATTCTGATTTAACCCTTAACAATTCTTCCTTATGTGAACAAAGATCTAACTCTGCTGCATGCAGGTCTCCTAAGTAGCGCATGGCTTTCTTGTTAGCCTCCTTAACTTCCTGGAGGAGAAAAGCATTTTGAGCTCTAAGCGATTTTACCTCCTCCTCTAGGGCTGCTTGGCTCTGAAGGGCAATGATGGTTTGCCTGTGGAAGTTCAACAGCACACATCTTAACAATGGGCCTTTGGATGCAGTCTGAGTATCACCTCTGTCACTGAGTAGCAAGTATATTTCTTTACTGCACTCACTGGAATTTAACTTGCTGATAAATTCTAGGTAGCCAGGCTTCAGGCTCTGTGCTAGGGAAGAAATCAACTGCTCACACAGGAGTTTTCCATTGTTGTGTCTGGGAAATAGGGAGGTTAAACAAGTTGTTTAGCAAAACAAGAAGGCAATGTAGTTGGCTGTGGTGTTGCACTGGCAGACACCTTGTAGTGTAGTTTGGCAGTACACTAGCCTAACTAAACAATGCGGTGGCCTATACTATGGGGGGTAGCTTCCTGTGGAGGAGGGGTAGCTACACCAGTGGGCATAAAGATTAGGGACAGTAAAGGCAAGGGCAGGATTACTGTCTGCTTAAGAAATGTTTCAAAAAGCAGTGACTGAGATGCAAGGGCAGTAACAGTCCGAGGATTATTTCTTCAAGTTGACTCAGGCTGTAATGCAAGGCAGTAACAGCTCGGTGCAGAACTTGGGTTTCACAGGGCTGGAAGCATGCTGTGGCTCTATTTCTTATTCAGGCTGAAATGCTTGGCAGTAACAGCCATGTACAAGCTCTCTGTATTACACAGGGCTGTCAGCACACAGTGTCTAAGTTAAAGGCAGCAGCACTTGAATTAACAGCCAATTCTGACAGCTTTACTAGATAGCATTGAACACGTGGTATTCAAATGCTGAACTGAGGTTCTTACACTTCCTACAGAATAAACTCAACTGGAATTGTTAGCAACGATAGCAGGCTTTTATTGTGATACTAAGGGCCTGATTTACTAAGATCCCAAATAAAGAGCACTAAATTGCATGCGCACACAGATAGATTGCACGCACTGCCCGTTTGGGGCTTGCGGGTGATTTACTTAGATTAACAGCGCAATTGACTACAGGTGCAAAAGTGATTGAGCCCGCCCTATTTAAATGATGATTTTGCGCGAGTTAAGGGTGTTCACCATGGCGAATGCAAACAAGCAGACCCAACGGAAGCGCAAAAGCAAATTTGAAGCCACGTAATTGGAGGTGCTGGTACAAGAGGCAAACAAGTACATTTCTAAGTTTCATAGCAGGCACTGAATGACTCCTCCTTGTGACTGGATCCAAATCAGCTCCTACTTCACGGAGAAGCTCCAAAATGGCATCACCGGATAACCGATATGTCTCGATTATTTTTTCTTCTGCCATTCCAAAAAGAGTGACACGAACAGAAAAGATGCGTTCTCTCCATTGCCTGTCGCACCTACGCCGCCTCCTTGCAACAATAACCGCAGCCATCTGTGCGCACGGCTGTGCCAGGTAGCCTAAGACTTGACTTTCAAACGTGCTAAATATAGATGCTAAAATAATCAGCGTAATTAGTTTCAGGTTTGGTAAATCACATTGCGTGCGCAAAATGATTCTATTTGCATCTACTCCTCCCAATATTTTGCGCGTTCTGGCAGGCACGCCTATATTGCATATTAATGAAGGCAGAAGCGCAAAATGGATAGCGCGTGTTATTTTGCCCGACAGACCGACGCAATCCTCGGTGTGCCTGGTTGGTAGATCAGCATCAACATGTGTTTGCGCATGCTGTCGCATTTGCGCACGTTTTTACGCATGCAAAGCTTTAGTAAATCAGGCCCTAAGACTTAAGTGTTAGCTATTAGTAACTGGAGCACGTCTAATATTGCTTCAGCTAAAATTGGTAAACCAATTCTCACCACAGTGCAATTGTTTGTAAGTACACCTGGACGTCGACTCTTGTGGCGGACTAAAATTTTAGCTCTAACCTTTGCAGTTTTGGCCAAATTATGAATTTAATATTGCACAATTATGAATATTTGCAAACAGTACTTTGCCTCACACAGGGCACCATTATGTTGGGTCTGAGCTCTACCTCATGAGCTGGACACCAAATATGTTGAATTTCGGTTGTCTATCAATTTATTGGCTATCATAAATTAAGAAAATATGAATATTAAAAATATTAATATTAAATAATGACTTTAAAATTAATTAAAGTCCTCAGGGTACCAGCCTAAACTCAGTGGTGGGCCGTCAGGGCCAGCAAGGCCTTCTCTGCTGGCCTAACATAATCAGAAATCATGATCATAATTATGATAAAAGTTAATTCAATTTTTAATTTGCTTTTCCTAAATATTTAAAAGTATTCTTCATATTCTCTTCATGTCATATTATGCTCCTTCCAGTGTTGTTGTTTTTAGGTTAGAGTTTTTATCCAATCAGAATTCAGCTAGCTTGTGTTGCCACGCTGTATGAAATCTGCCCGAGGCCTTCAGAATCAACAATGCGGGCGTCTGTGCACTGTAAGTGAACGGGCACATAGAGTTGATAGATAGTTGCGATAGCCAATCAGATCACGAGTTGTTGACAGTAAGGCCTTCTAGCTGGCCTCATGTTGAACGTGACATGTACGTGTCCTGTGATTGGATACTCACTTGTGAGAGCCGGTAGGGCTATGCAGATCAACAGAGCTGCATCGGAGCCACACCCAGGGACCGTTAGCAGAGAAATCTAGTATATCTACCTGCTTTTTTAACCCACAGTGGCTGAAGGAGGGCAAAACGTCGATTTGGTTGCAGATATACTTGCAAGGCCATTTTCAAGACGGACATTTCAAGAGAAGCTAAATCTCATGAGACGAGGTCGGCCGACCCCCAAGCTAGCTAACCTGTCCCAGGCGGGGAAAGGGTTTGTCCGCCACTTCCAATCAAGCAACTATGAGCGGTACCCCTGGCTTACGGCTTCCGATGGGCACTGCAAATTGTTCTGCTGGGAATGCCTTTTGTTTGGAAAGGATCGAGTTGGTGTGTGGAGCTACACTGGATTTGTGAACTTAAATTGTTTAACCAAGGCAGCAACGAGACACCAAAGCACGACTGGACACTTGCAAGCTACGGTGCTTTTAAAAACTTTTGGGGACACCCAAAATAGGTGCGCAGGGAAACAGAGCTGCGCAATGAAATGGTGAAGAAAAACAGGGAGATATTAAAAAGACTGATTGATTGTGTCGTGTTCTTGGGTAAACAAGAACTTTCATTTATGGGGACACGATGAAAGCAGTCAGTCCACAAACAGAGGCAACTACATGGAACTTCTTTCTTTTCTTGCTGAGCATGACAGACTTGCATTACCACCTGTCCACTAACAGTGTTAGTGTTTACTGGGACATCTGGCAAAATACATAATGACCTAATTTATGCTATTGCTGAAGTGATGGGAGAAGAGATCAAAATGGAGATCAAAAAAGCACCTTTCGTCGCTGTAATGGTGGACGAGACAACAGACGTGGGCAATGCCGCACAGTTCGCACTTGTCCTGCGCTATGTAACGACATCAGGTGTCAAGGAATGTTTTGTTAAATATGAGGATGTAACTAGTGGCAGGCGAGCTGATGACATTGCTGCTCTTATTTTCTGTTTCCTCGAGGAATATGAATGTTGTCTGGACAAAGTTGTAGCACAGTGTTACGATGGCACAGCGGTAATGGCATCTGGACTGAATGAGGCACAAGCGGGACTTCCGGTTATGGCCGCAAGGTAGAAGGTCATGTTTAAGCCTGTTCCGCTATAACTCTGAACAAATCCTGTAATATTTTACACATCTGCTCCTTGAACGCTGAAGCGACTCGGTTTTTATCGTAGTGATGCCAAATACTGGAAGGACGAGCAAAGACAGAGGGAAAACACAGACACAATCTAAATTGACTAAGTTTGGGGCACAGAGCAGGGAGCAAAAAGCTAATATTAGCCGAGAAGCTAGCATGGAGGCTTCCGAGCACAGTGGAGGTGAGCTCACCGAAGTTAAGGAAGAAATACTGACGGCAATAAATAATTTGAAGTCCAGTTCTCAACCAGATTTGATGGGATTCTGACTGCCATCGCAGAAACACAAAGCAATCTGACCGTTCGTACCGAGAGACTATCGCAGGCGGAGGTACGCATATCAACAGTGGAAGATGAACAGACCGGGTTGCGGGATACAGCACAAGCTCTGGAGAGAAGAAATAAAGTTCTGGAGAAGAAAGTTACCGACATGGAGACAAGGTCTCGACTGAATAACCTGAGGTTGGTAAATCTGCCTGAGGGAGCTGAAGGTCCAGATCCTTGTTCGTTTTTGGAAAACTGGATACCAGAAATACTGGACCTGGCGCCTCTGCGGAGTCCAATTGTGATGGAGAGAGCCCACCGAGTTGGACCAAGAAGGGATGCCGAAGCCTCGCCGAGAACTTTAATAATGAGGTTGCTGAATTATAAGCACAAACTGCTTGTGCTAAAGGCTGCTAAGGAGAAGAAAGGCGTCCTCTACAAGAACCAGAAGGTCAGATTCTACAACGATCTCGCTACAGACGTGCATAAATAGCGGAGGCAATACGACTCGGTGCGCCAGCAGCTGCGGAGCCTGGGACTGAGACACGGCATCATACCCCCGGCTAAACTGGTGGTAACATACAGAGAGCGAACACATACATTTGGCAGACCAATGGAAGCACAGGAGTTCATAAACAAAACAAAAGAAGAAGCTGGATGAGTAAAAACTGATGACTCAAAGATAGCCAGTAAACAATGCATGAATGTCCTTTCACGTTACTGCTGCTGGGAGGTCGCATACATGATGTGAGTGATTACAATCTCTGCAGTTTTAGCATGGTTTTGACTCAAAGTTGACCTTCACTTTATGTATTTCTATTTTCAGTAGATACCTGGTCATGTTCATTTAAAAGACTCAGTGTTTCTATCACTGGTATTTACTTTCCTTTTTATACAGTAGCTTTAAAGTTTAAATTAAGGGTATTGGCAATTTTAGTATTTTGTTATCTAGCATTTCATTTTCATTTTGCTAGCAGCTTTCTAAATTTGTTATGTGAAAGGCTGTGGTAATATCAGTATTTTGATTGCTTGCGCTAAGTTTATACTTGGACATCATAATTTGTGCAATGTGTATATTTCTACATAATGTAGCATGGGATGGGGCAGGCTATTTTCTCACGATTTCTCTTTTTAATTTTTATTTTATAACAACTTTAAAGGAAGCCAAGTGGGCTGATCCAAGGGATCTGTCCAAAGGAAAATCGGAAGCAACATAAGTGAGGGGGGGGTTTCCATTCATTTGGGAAAATGGGGTCAGTTTTTTGTCTAGGTTCGCTGAGTTCAATGTATGTTCAGATGTTGAAAAGTGTTTATCTTCTCGGACAAGGTCCCTTTGTTAAGGGAAGTTTATGGTATGTCATTTAGAATGTCTCAAAGGGTAGAACTTAAATTTATTTCGTGGAATTGTCGAGGTTTACAGAAAGTAAAAAAAATAAAGCAGGTCATGAACAAATTAAAAGATATAGATTAAAAATTGTTTTTTTACAGGAGACTCATACCCTGAAAGAGGACAACATAAGAATTAGTGGAAGATGGCAGGGGAATGTCTATGCAGCATCATTTACATCACAAGTTAGAGGAGTTATGACTCTTATACATGCACCAGTGCCCTTTCAAGTCAACAATGTCATAAAAGACAAATTTGGCAGGTACTTAATCATTCAGGGGTCTCTTCTTTCAGTAACTCTGAATCTGATAAATATTTACGGACCTAATATAGCCCTCCTCTTGTGTTTCTTTTCCTGTTACCTTCCCTTATGTTCACGGGTCAGTTTTGACCCGTGTTTTAAATCGGCTCTAAAATACGCTAAAAACTATTTTCTCTCATCCAATTTTTTTCTCATCTCTTGATTACCTTGTTAGGCTTTCTGATCCACGAAAATATTGGTTTTAATATTTTTGGTGTGGGCCTCTGGGCCTTTTTTTTGTCAGTATACCCCTCGATTTCTATTTAAAAAAAATGGTAAAATGAACCTCAAGGAATCATATACATAAACAAAGGTTGTTGTGTTATCTGACTATTACTGGGGGGTTATTAGAACACATGTCTTGAATAAATTTGTTTTATTTATTTTTCACTTTGATATTGTGACCCTGCAATCCAGTAGTCATATCGAGGACCACACGTTTTCCTTGGTTTTTCTCAGGGATGCCACTTGCAGCTTTGCCCGTGTAAATCTGTAGGTTCCAGGCATAGCTGGTTCTTGCATCACAGGCTGCCCAGATTTTTATGCCGTACTTCCCTGGCTTACTGGGTATGTATTGCCGGAAGGGGCATTTTCCTCGGAAAGGGACAAGACGTTCATCCACTGTCACCTCTGGCCCTGGGTTGAACATCAGTGGAAGGAGCCGCACCCATTTTTCCCAGACATCCCTGATGGGGGCAAGCTTGTCATTTCTTGCTCTGGTATCTCTGTTGTCAAATCTGAGGACTCTTGCTATTACTTGTAAGGTCTGAAGTGACATTGTTGCCCGGAAAATATTTCTGCCCGTTGATGCGTCCCAAAGACTATCAGTGGCCTCATTGCAGGATCTGTACACTCCAGCAAGAAGAACAACACCAATATAGACATCCAAGTATTCCTCATCAATGTTGTTCCACTTGTCGCCATGGACTTTTTTTCCTTCAATGTTTGTCATAGAAATGATGATTCTTTTTATAGTCAATGGCATAAATAGTTCAAAACAGGTCTTGATGTCACTGACTCTCGTCACAGCAAACCTTGTGATTCCAGGGGTCATTTTGATGACATTTGCAGCAGCTGCCCTGCCATGCACATCATGAGGTAGTGAGCTCCAAAAGATCTCACCATTTTTGGACTTGAATCTTTCCGCTGGAGCAGTTTCACCACCAGTAACCTCCTCATCAGACTCATCAGATGTGTCCGTATCTTCTGGATGATACTCCACATCGTCTTCCACCTCAGAAACCGGCTCATCTGCATTGCTGTGCTGCTCGGGGTCCTCTCCCTCATTATCATCAAATATACTGTCAAGAACTTGGCTCAGTGTAAATCTTCTTCTCATCATTGTGCAAATTGCAGGTGTATGCTCTGTAAATCACTCCAACTCTCTACTGACATGACCTTACATGTCGGTCTTTGTTTGTTTTTCTGTAGGGTCCTGAAGCACACATTATTGGGACAGGTGCTGGTTGTCAGTGTGTTGACTGACAGTGCACTTATGCTTTCAGTTTTGGCTTTATTATTGCTTTATGCTCTTATTTTTATATCTGGGTCGAAACCAACCCGAACAACACAACGGTCATAATTTCAACCAGAGCATTTTAAAATTTTGTGAAAAAAAAAAAAAAAGAAGTATTTTATTTTGTTGAGGGAGAGGATTCTGACAAAGTCAAGAAGACTTGAGGCAATAAACATAATTATGTGGTACTTTTATGCATTTAAAACCTAAAAACGGGTCGGTGCCGACCCGAACACAAGAGGAAGGATAGACGAGCCTAATTTTTTTTTACGAATCTATTTCTTGCAATAGCATCCCTCCCAGGAGAGTGTATAATTGTGGGAGACTGGAACTGTACATTAGACCCGACCAAGGATAGATCTGCAGGGGCTGACCAAACGCATAATAGAAGCAGAACAACTATTCATCAGTTTATAAAAGAGTTGAACCTGTTAGATATCTGGAGGCACTTGAAACTCAGCAATACGGCTTATTCCTGTTACTGTAGTACTTTCCAGACGTACTCGGGCATAGATTACTTCTTAATCTCGACAGGATTAGTGTCTAAAATAAAAGATTGTTACTATGACAACATTGTAATATCCGACCATGGACCATGCTGTTTGATATATACGAATAATAATCTAGTAAAAGATCCACCTAGATGGTGTTTAAATCAAAAATGGCTACAGGATGAGGAATTTATTAAATATGTGGAGACAGCAATAAATAATTATTTTGAAATGAATACAACACAAACAACGGCGGCCATTAAGTGGGATGCTTTCAAGGGACATATAATTAGCTATACCACATCCAAGTCTAGAAAATTACGCCAGAAAAGACAACATTTGGAATCCAAGATACAAATTCTCCAAGAACAGGTATTTAGGAACAGGACCCCTGCAGTAAAAAATTAATTACTGCTCTTACAAGCAGAGCATAATAAATTGTCAGCAGACAGGGCAGCCTCTAATACACTCAGGCTCAATCAGTCATTCTACGACCAAGGGGAAAAACCCAGCAAAATTTTAGCTTGGCAGATTAAACAACTTGAAGCTAGAAAAACAATAACTTCAATTATAAATGATAAAGGTGATACAATAATTGATCCTGTTCGAATAAACAAAGTATTTAGGAAGTATTATGAGAATTTATATGAATCCAAAGCTAATTCCGATCTACAAGACCACAATACATTTTGAACAAACTGAGCATCCCAAAAATTCCTGACGAGTTTAATGAGATGCTGGAGGAGGAGCTGAAGGAAGAGGAAATAGGTATAGCTATTGACAGCATGAAATCTGGTAAAACAGCAGGACCAGATGGTCTACCAATAGATTTATATAAAATATTCAAAACAAAATTACTCAAACCTTTATTAGAAATGTTTGTGGAAGCATTCAACAGTGGTAGCCTACCTAAATCAATGGCAGGAGCATTAATTACTCTGCTGCCAAAGCCAGGAAGGCCTAGCAACATATGTGCAAATTTGAGACCAATAAGTCTCTTAAATACTGATCTTAAGATCCTTTGTAAAATTTTAGCAATAGGGCTGCAAGAAGCTTTACCTAGTGTAATACATAGGGACCAAAATGGGTTTATTTTAGGACACCAGGGATTTCACAACATCAGGAGGGTTTTAAATATCATTCAAAGTTTGGAAGACACTTCTGATAAGGCCCTCCTATCCCTAGATGCCGAAAAGGCTTTCGATAGGGTGGAGTGGCCTTATCTTTTTAATATTTTGAAAAGATTTGGATGTGGGAATAAGTTTCTAAAATGGGTTCAATTACTATATTTAAATCCCACGGCAGAAATAATAACAAACAGGAATGTATCCAAACCAATTGCTATCAAAAAAGGCTTCTGTCAGGGATGCCCTCTGTCCCAGCTATTATTTACTTTAGCAATTGAACCACTTGCTATAGCTGTAAGAACATATAGGGATATCAATAGAATAACGATTGGACAAGTGGAACATAAGCTCTCGCTATGTGCGGATGATGTTATTTTGTTTATTTCGCGCCTCAGTAGAACTATCCCAACTGTGCTAGAGTTAATAAAAACATTTGGCGATATCTCAGGGTATGCAGTTAATAGGACTAAATCTTTTATTCTGTTACTCAATAAGAAGGAAAGGGAGAATCCAGTCAGAGAAGCCTCCCAATTTAAAATGGTAGAACAGTTCACATATTTGGGAATACAAATTGCATCAAATTTGGACACAATTGTTAAAACCAATTACGAACCTTTAATGAAGGAAATAACAGAATCAACTGATAGATGGATGTGCCTTCCGCTGTCCTTGATAGGCAGAATAAACATATTGAAAATGAATACACTCCCTAAATTATTGTACTTATTTCAAAATATCCCACTCCCTCCACCAGGGGATTTTTTTCAGAAAATTAGACGGTTATTTATTAGATTTATATGGAAGAATAATCGGGCTAGAATTTGGTTATCTTTGCTATACCTACCATACAACGAAGGAGGTTTGAAATGTCCCAATGTAATTTGGTATTACTGGGCAGTACAACTTAGAACTATTAGGTTTTATTTTGCAACAAAGGATGTTCCACAGTGGAAAGAAATGGAATCAGAAGGTCTGCGTCTGCCCTTGCCTTTGTATTTCCATTCAGACACATTGCCAAATTTATTAAAACAAACTACTAATCCAATTGTTAGAAATATGATAAAGGTATATTTTGATGTAAAAAAAATTTATTAAAAAACCTGACTTGTTATCGCTGTACAGTCCCATATGGGGTAACCAGCGTTTTACTCCAGGAAGAGCAGATGCTATATTTAGAACGTGGGCATTAAAAGGAATAGAAAAAATTCAGGATATATACTTACCTAATTCACATAACATGATGTCTTTTGAGGAAGTTAGACATAAATATGACATAGATAAAAAATATTTTTTCAAGTACCTTCAACTAAGAAGCTTTATTAGAAAGTGCCAAAACAATGTTCTAACTAAACCATTGGAATCTATCTTGGAAAAAGTATTGTCAAAGGATAGTTTATGTAAAGGTGCTATATCAGAATTATATAATTTACTTGTGTCCAGTTCACCTGAGAGCTCTGATTACAAACGGAACGCTTGGACGGCAGATTTAGAAATAGATATATCAATTGAGGACTGGGAATCAGTATGCGTTAAAGCTCATACTCAATCAATTAATACGCGATTAAGATTGTTACAGTATAAATGGCTTTTGAGAACATATGTTACCCCAGTCAAATTAA
>NW_019174454.1:1597825-1696078 GCF_002260705.1 Seriola dumerili | reverse complement strand
CATAAAAAACAACATTGTATGCTAAGGCATAGAACAAACACAGTATAGTAAATCATAAAAAAAGCCAAAAAACGCTTATAGTATCGTATGGCATAAAACGTCAATTAAACATCATAGTTTATTAAGGCATAAAAAGTCATAAAAACACATAGTATGCTAAGGCATAGAACAACACAGTATAGTAAGTCATAAAAATCCAAAAAAATGATATAGTATACTAACCCATAAAAATGCCAAAAAACGTCATAGTATAGTATGGCATAAAACGTCAAAAAAACATCATAGTTTATTAAGGCATTAAAAAGTCATAAAAACAACATAGTATGCTAAGGCATAGAACAACACAGGTATAGTAAATCATAAAAAATGCCAAAAAAACAACATATTTATAGTAAGCCATAAAACTGACAAAAAACGTCATAGTATAGTACAAACGGCATAAAACGCAAAAACATCATAGTTATTTACGCTTAAAAAAGTCAGGAACATAGTATCTGCACTATAGAATAAAAGAGTATAGTAAGTCATAAAATCAAAACATCCAAAAAATTATATATAGTATACTAACCCATAAAAAATGCCAAAAAACGTCATAGTATTGTATGGCATAAAACGTCAAAAAAACATCATAGTTTATTAAGGCATAAAAAGTCATAAAAACAACATAGTATACTAAGGCATAGAACAACACAGTATAGTAAGTCATAAAATGCCAAAAAAATGATATAGTATACTAACCATAAAAATGCCAAAAAACGTCATAGTATAGTAGGCATAAAAACGTCAAAAAAACATCATAGTTTATTAAGGCATAAAAAAGTCATAAAACACACTAGTATGCTAAGGCATTGAACAACACAGTATAGTAAATTCATAAAAATGCCAAAAAACGGTCATAGTATCGTATGGCATAAAACGTCCAAAAAACATCATAGTTTATTAAGGCAATAAAAAGTCATAAAAAACACATAGTATGCTAAGCATAGAACAACAACAGTATAGTAAGTCATAAAAAATGCCAAAAAAATGATATAGTATACTAACCCATAAAAATGCCAAAAAACGTCTATAGTATAGTATGGCATAAAACGTCAAAAAAAACATCATAGTTTATTAAGGCATAAAAAGTCATAAAAACAACATAGTATGCTAAGCATTGAACAACACAGTATAGTAAATCATAAAAATGCCAAAAAAACGTCATAGTATAGTATGGCATAAAACGTCAAAAAAAACATCATAGTTTATTGAGGCATAAAAAAATCATAAAAACAACATAGTATGCTAAGCATAGAACAACACAGTATAGTAAGTCATAAAAATGCCAAAAAAATGATATTAGTATACTAACCATAAAAGTGCCAAAAAACGTCATAGTATAGTATGGCATATAAACGTCAAAAAAAACATCATAGTTTATTAAGGCATAAAAAGTTCATAAAAACAACATAGGATGCTAAGCATAGAACAACAGAGTACAGTGACATAAAAAATGCCAAAAAAACAACATATTATAGTAAGTTCATAAAATTGACAAAAAACATAACATATATATTATAGTATGGCATAAAACGTCAAAAAAAACGTCATAGTTTATTAAGGCATTAAAAAGTCATAAAAACAACATAGTATGCTAAGGCATAAAACAACAGAGTTATGGTAAGTCATAAAAATGCCAAAAAATGATATAGTCTAACCAAAAAATGCCACCAAATGGTATTAGTATACTAACCCATAAAAATGCCAAAAAACGTCATAGTATAGTATGGCATAAAACGTCAAAAAAAATCATAGTTTATTAAGGCATAAAAAGTCATAAAAACACATAGTATGCTAAGGCATAGAACAACAAGTATAGTAAGTCCTAAAAATCCAAAAAAATGATATATTGTTAAACTAACCCATAGAGAAAAAGATGCCCAAAAACGTCATGTATAGTATGATAAAAGTCAAAACAAATGCATAGTTATTAAGGCATAAAAAGTCATAAAAACAACATAGTATGCTAAGCATAGAACAACACAGTATAGTAAGTCATAAAATCCAAAAAAAATGATATAGGTATACTAACCCATAAACATGCCAAAAAACGTCATAGTATAGTATGGCATAAAACGTCAAAAAAACATCATAGTTTTTTAAGGCATAAAAAGTCATAAAAACAACATAGTATGCTAAGGCATAGAACAACACAGTATAGTAAATCATAAAAATGCCCAAAAAAACGTCATAGTATCGTATGGCATAAAAACGTCATTAAAACATCATAGTTTATTAAGGCATAAAAAAGTCATAAAAACAACATAGTATGCTAAGGCATAGAACAACAGAGTATAGTAAGTCATAAAAATCCAAAAAAATGATATAGTATACTAACCCATAAAAATGCCAAAAAAACGTCATAGTATAGTATGGCATAAAACGTCAAAAAAACATCATAGTTTATTAAGCATAAAAAGTCATAAAAACAACATAGTATGCTAAGGCATAGAACAACACAAGTATAGTAAATTCATAAAATGCCAAAAAACAACATATTATAGTATGGCATAAAACGTCAAAAAACATCATAGTTTATTAAGGCTTAAAAAGTCAGAAAAAGAACATAGTATGCTAAGGCATAGAATAAAGAGTGTAGTAAGTCATAAAAATCCAAAAAAATTATATAGTATACTAAACCATAAAAATGCCAAAAAACGTCATAGTATAGTTATGGCATAAAACGTCAAAAAAACATCATAGTTTATTAAGGCAATAAAAAGTCATAAAAACAACATAGTATTGCTAAGGCATAGACAACACAGTATAGTAATCATAAAAATGCCAAAAAACGTCATTAGTATATGGCATAAAACGTCAAAAAAACCATCATAGTTTATTAGGCATAAAAAGTCATAAAAACAACATAGTATGCTAAGGCATAAACAACCACAGTATAGTAAGTCATAAAAATGCCAAAAAAATGATATAGTATACTAACCCATAAAAATGCCAAAAAACGTCATAGTATATATGCCATAAAACGTCAAAAAACATCATAGTTTATTAAGCATAAAAGTCATAAAAACAAATAGTATGCTAAGGCATAGGAACAACACATTTAGTAAATCATAAAAATGCAAAAAACGTCAATAGTATACTATGGCATAAAACGTCAAAAAAACATCATAGTTTATTTAAGGCATAAAAAGTCATAAAAACAACATAGTATGCTAAGGCATAGAAACAACAGAGTACAGTGAGTCATAAAAATGCCAAAAAAACAACATATTATAGTAAGGCATAATAATTGACAAAACAGTAAATAAGCTATGGCATAAAATCAAAAAAACGTCATAGTTTATTAAGGCATAAAAAGTCATAAAAACAAACATAGTATGCAAGACACAACAGAGTATGGTAAGTCATAAAAATGCCAAAAAAATGATATAGTATACTAACCCATAAAAAACATGCCAAAAAACGTCATAGCTATAGTATGGCATAAAACGTCAAAAAAACATCATAGTTTATTAAGGCATAAAAAGTCATAAAAACAACATAGTATGCTAAGGCATAAAAACAACAGAGTATGGTAAGTCTAAAAATGCAAAAAATGATATAGTATACTAACCCATAAAAATGCCAACAAAATGCGTATAGTATACTAACCCATAAAAAATGCCAAAAAACGTCATAGTATAGTATGGCATAAAACGTCAAAAAAACATCATATAGTTTATTAAGGCATAAAAAGTCATAAAAACAACATAGTATGCTAAGGCATAGAACAACACAGTATAGTAAGTCATAAAAATCCAAAAAAATGCATATAGTATACTAACCATAAGTATGCATAAAACGTCAAAAAAACATCATAGTTTATTAAGGCATAAAAAGTCATAAAAACAACATAGTATGCTAAGGGTGAGAACAACAGAGTATAGTAAGTCATAAAAATGCCAAATAAATGATATAGTATACTAACCACATAACAATGCCATAAAAACGTCATAGGTATAGTATGGCATAAAACGTCAAAAAAACATCATAGTTATTAAGGCATAAAAAGTCATGAAAACAACATTATTGCGGAGCATAAGAACAACAGAGTATAGTAAGTCATAAAAATCCAAAAAAAGGATATTGTATACTAACCCATAAAAATGCCAAGAAATGTCATAGTATAGTACGGCATAAAACGTCAAAAAAACATCATAGTTTATTAAGGCATAAAAAGTCATAAAAACAACATTGTATGCTAAGGCATAGAACAACAGAGTATAGTAAGTCATAAAAATCCAAAAAAATTATATAGTATACTAACCCATAAAAATGCCAAGAAATGTCATAGTATAGTATGGCATAAAACGTCAAAAAAACATCATAGTTTATTAAGGCATCAAAAGTCATAAAAACAACATATTATGCTAAGGCATAGAACAATAGAGTATAGTAAGTCATAGAAATGTCAAAAAACAACATATTATGCTAAGGCATAAAACAGCATAGTATTGTAAGGGATAAAAACGTCAAAAAACTTAATAGTACAGTAAGACATGAAAATGTCAAAAATGTCATCGAATAGTAAGGCATAAAAACGTCAAATTAAGTCATAGTATACTATGGCATAAAACTTCATTGAATAATAAGCCATGAAAATGGCAAAAAAAACATTATAGTATATTAAGGCATAAAAATGTCAAAAATGTAACATTAGTTTAAGGCATGAAAACACCTAAAAACATCATACTATAATGAGGCATAAAAATGTAAAAAAAAAATGTCATAATATAGTAAGAAATCAAAACACCAAAAAATGTCACAGTATATTAAGGTATAAAAACTTCAAACAACGTCATAGTATGGTAAGGCATGAAAACGACAAAAAATTTCATGTTTAGGAAAGGCTTAAAAATTTCTCAAGACAACATAGTACACTATAGCATAAAAAGTCATAATACAGTAAGGCATCACAATAACAAAAGACATCAAAGTAGATAAAGGCATAAAAATTCATAGTGTAGTATGTCATGAAACTGTCATAGTATGTTATGGCATGAAAACAGCCAAGAACATCATCAAATAGTAAGGCATGAAAATGTCAAACTATGTCATAGTATGTTAAGGCATAAAAATGTCAAAAAACATCATAGTATGTTAATGCATAAAAACTCCAGAAAACGTCATATTATACAATGGCATACAACATCACAGTATGGTAAGGTATAAAATCTTCAAAAAACATCACAGTATAATAAGGCATAAAATGTCATAGTAAAATAAGGCATTAAAATGTCAAAAAACGTTAAAGTATAGTAAGGCATGAAATTGCAAAAAACGTCATAGTATGTTAAGGCATAAAAACACCAAAAAATGTCATAGTATATTATGGCATTAAATAGCATAGTATAGTAAGGCATTAAAATGTCAAAGCACGTCATAGTATATTAAGACATAAACACACCAAAAAGCGTCATAGTATAGCAAGGTATAAAAATGTCAAAAAACGTCATAGTATAGTAAGGTATAAAAATGTTAAAAAAACGTCATAGTATAGTAGAGCATAAAAATGTCAAAAAACGTTATAGTATAGTACGGCATAAACATGCCAGAAAACGTCTAAATATACTATGTTATGAAATGTCATAGTAAAGTAATGCATAAAAACATTAAAAAACGTCATAGTATCCTCTGGCATAAAACGACATAGTATAGTGAGGCATTAAAATGTTAAAGCCCTTCATAGTATATTAAGGCATTAAAATGCCAAAAAGCGTCATTTTATACTATGACATAAAACGTCATAGTATAGTAATGCATAAAAATGGCACTAAAAGTCATAGTATAGTACGGCATAAAAACGTCAGAAAACGTCATAGTATACTATGGCATGAAACTTCATAGAATTGCAAGGCACAAAAATGTCAAAAAAACATTATAGTATAGTAAGGCACAAAATGTCATAGTATAGTAAGGCATAAAAATGTTAAAAATCGTCATAGTATACTATGGCATAAAACAACATAGTATATTAAGGCATTAAAACGTCAAAGCATGTCATAGTATATTAAGGCATAAAAACACCAAAAAGCATGATAGTATACTATGGCATAAAACGTCATAGTATAATAAGGCATATAAACGCCAGAAAACATCATAGCATACTATGGCATGAAACGTCATTGTATTGTTAGGCATAAAAATGTCAAAAAACTTTATAGTACGGCATCAAATGGCACAAAATGTCATAGTATATTAAGGCATAAAAATGTCAAAAAAACGTTATATGTACTGTGGAATAAAATGTCATAGTATAGTACGGCATTAAAATATCAGACCACGTCATAGTTTATCAAGGCATAAAAACGCCAAAAAGCGTCATTTTATAGCATGGCATAAAATGCCATAGTATAGTATGGCATAAAAATGTCAAAAATTTTCATATTATAGAAAGGCATAAAAGGCATAAAAGCCCTACATTCCATATTCAACCCTACACCCTTGATTTAAATGTTTGAATCTCAGACACATTGTTCTTAGATTCTGAGTAACGTGTATTTCATGCTCTCATTCTGTTGGAGATTCAGAGATTCAGATAACTTAGATTATTTTCAAACTGGCGTTTCAAGGCTGGACTTAACTACTTAACTATGACAGTTTTGTGGTAGCAAAAATGGGGTTTAATCTTTGTTTTCCTACAGACAACAGGCCTCAGTTTCACACACACAGACACATATGCGTACTCGTCCTAAAAATCTCATTTCCTGCCAGACTTTGTTTCCATGCTGCTCTTTTGCTTCAGCCCCCCTGGATTTGTCTGCCTGTTGTACCTGACCTTTACCAAATATAAGGTTTTGTTTCTGTTTTTTGACTAGTAATGACAATAAAAACTGCTCATCATCATCATTACCTGAACTGTGACAACTTAACTGAAGACAGGAAAAAGTGTGTCTTAACCCCATGTATGTGAATTTTGAATGGTGGAGCCTTTTTGAATCCTTACTACTTTTAGCTGCATCTTGTGCCAAAAGAACATCACCAGAAATCACTGCCCTGACAAATATTAATTCCTTTATCTTTGAGACCATGATAGATATGACAAGTCTATTACGGAATATTTAAATCCCACTTTTGTTTGGCTTCATCTGGTTTGTCTGGGCAACATACAGAGCAGTGGGCTTAATCGATCTGCCTGGCACGATGGAATAAATTTATCCTCACGCTGGTCTGTAAATCTGTTGCTCATGGCATACTGCTGTTTGTAAAGCTTTGTTTTCTCCCGCTGGCTGCAAGGTAGATTGGCCCATACTGTGATTACTCATTGAAACAAACACATTTGGAGATGGTCATTCACAGGGAAAAATAAACTTTAAAATGTGATACAAGTTTGATGTTCAAATTTGTCTGCTAAATAATGCCAGATGAAAACAGCAACCACCAAATGATAACATTTGATGTCCTGTGTAGTGTGAACACCAAAATTTAGAATTTGCTCTCGTTGAAAGGGGGCCCCAGTCCTCAGGGAAGACAACAATGAATTACTTCATTGATTAATGTGATCAATCTCATATCAGAAGCCATGACTTCTCGATTCAATGGCTCTCCAGTCTCAACTTCAAAAGAGAACAACAGGACAACGACTGGGTGTAAATAAAGAAGTTTATTAACTAAACTACTATCTACAGAGTAAATGGAATGTGTAATAATCATAAAGATGAAAATAATAATGAAATGAGCTGTGTGATGAGTTGGCAATGGTGGGAGAGAATATGTTATGGCTTTACACTACATCTATACAGCCAATGATCACTACATCTACGAATGAGATTTGGTGATTAAATATATATGTTATCATCGTGACGGATTCTGACGGTGTCTCAGCGGTTCAGCTCTGGTGGAGTTTGCCAGGAGACTTTCTGCCTCAGGCACTCTTGATTTCTGGTAGGCTTCTCTGCAGGCGGTCGTGGGCAGATGTGTTATCTCTTGTGGTTTCTTGATCCTTTGGAGCTGACCCTTTGACCTGGTTGTGTATCCTATCCTCTGACATGCTAACAGCATGTTCTGTTTGTGAGAGAAGGGTCCTTTGTCTTTGTTTCCTACCAATTTGATAGTTTGAATGTGGGAAGAGTAACAAAGTGTCAATTTTGGGTCCATAACTCTCCATGTCCTTACAATGAACTTCTTTAATGGCTTGTGACTGATGCCAGGCCAGGTATGTCCGCTACACCTGATTTAATTTTCTTTCTACAGTATATAATCCAGTCATAGCTGCTTCTATGGGGAAAACCTTTGCTCATTCAATTTAACTAAGAATTGGAGGCCACTGCTGGGATATTTTGGTGTGGGTGTGTGAGACTATGCCAATCTGTTTTTACAGTATGAGTGCAATAGACTTGTCATGTTTGTCAGTATATAATGTGGTAAAATATGATGTACCGCAATGTTAAAGCAGTAATATGAAGTTAACCATGCTATTCAGAATGTGATAAACAAATAATAAACAAAACAAACAAACAAAAAACTAGAAATTAGGGTGGACGTGATAGAAATAAACAACAGTTGTGCTTAGATTCATGTAATTCATAGGATGAATGCTATATTGACATAAAAGAATTGGAGGAATAAAATAAAGGGCACATTTTGAAAAATGCCAATAATTGTACTACACAACTCAAAATACATGGAACTTGTAATTTGAGGCATAAAGAAAAGTTTTAAAAATTCAAATAAAGTGCCACATAGATGTCCTTTGATCTTTTTCATGAAATACAGTGGCCCCTTATTACAAAGTCTGAGGAGAAATGACTCTGCATGTACAGTTACTAGTTGGCCTCTAGGATGACCTAAGACTAGATGCAGATTGTTTAAATCTCAGCAGCAGCCAGGCTTTACAAAGAACATAAAATATGACCACTTCCTTCACATTGAGAGAATAAATTTAAATATTTTACAATTTCTAAAGCTCTTCGTGCCCTGGCCTCAAGTCCAACTATTGAGCTTTTAAACCCTCACAAGCCTTCACATGTAGCCTGAGATCCTTGTGGTCACATGGTTGTACAGAATCCAAGCTAAAGACCAGAGGTGACCTCTGCTGTCAGACTGACCTGTCTGAAGAGATCTGTCGAGTTACTGCAGGTCACTGTCACTGTCACTGTCAATGTCTTCCACATACGTATCTTCCAAAAAGGGCAGTTATACCTGCAATACTACATATTTATATATATTTATTTTGCTGTTTGCACATATAAAAAGATCAAGTAGATATTTCATTTGTTTAGTAAAGGGAAAAAATATAGCATTAAATATAGTAGATACAAAAAAAATCTACCTCTAATGGTACAGTATTTATGGACTAATTGGTCCATAAATTGAACAATTAAGAATAACACTGCAATGAATGAAATGATGATGATGATGCATGATGAAACTGCAAGTGGTACAGATGGACAGATAAACAAGTGACTGGATAGATGGATAAATGAATTAATACAGTATATAGTAAGGAACAGCAGGTCAGGTTCAGTATACAGATAGAAACCAATGCTCCCTGTTCTTACATCTCAGTGTCTCAGTCTTTTCTATCAGGGATTCCGCCATCCTACATTGCCCTCTTGTGGATTTCACCATTTGACTTTCCCCTTCACTTCAGTAGAGTCCAGGCAAAGGCAAATTAAAGTTTATATCTGGTACCATAAGTTTATTCTGATTGGCAGAACAGGGACATGCAAACTTCAGAGTGATGAGCAGTCATTCTGATGACGCGCATTAGAGGATCCTGTTTGTGCTCATAGAAGAAGAGTTAAATGTGTAACCTTTATCATGGCAAGTGTGTTGATAAAGTGATGCAGAGACATATCATGTTTGTAAAATTTTGCATGCCACCACTACACAAGATGAGATATTTCAGGAAAGTTTGATGGTGATATTGTGGCAGAAACTGTGAATATTGTAGCAATCTCTGAACCTGTGAAGTGAAAATGTAGTGTCATAACCTATATATATAGATATATATATAGATATATATAAAACAAAGGCTAATAAGAGGATTTAGGATATACTCTAAGTCATTCTAGTACCCAGAACAAATGGAGTTGACATACTGTAAATTACTGTTGGAGACAAGTTACTTGAAGTATTTTAAGGTTAACAATTTCTATTTCAATGTCGAGTTTTTTCATATTGTTGATCAGATCAGAAAGCAGGAGAGTGAGATAATACCGCATCAACATTTGCAATATATTCGAAAAGCATTTTTTTACAGAAAGGACACTTTTATTAGGGGAATGGTGAAAAGAAAAAGGCAAATAATAAAAGTCAGTTTTCATCATCAGTGTTTTCGAAAGAATGGTTCATATGATTAATATTCTGTCCATCATCACCATTATCAACAATCATTGGTAATTGTATTACCTCTAAACCAAGATCAAACCGGAACTTGATCAATAAAATGTCACGTGTGTTATGATAAAGAGAGCACACAGCACAGGGCAGTCCTTATATCAGCACTGTTTAGTGAGGAGGTCTTCCTTCAGACTGCCTAAAGCCTCTTCCTCAGTGATGTTCTTCCACTCCTCAGGAATCATGGCTGGCTTCTTATCATATTCCTTTGCAAACTTCTCATTGAACCTCACCAACACATACCTGCAAATTAAAGAACATTAAGCTAATTTCATATCATAACACTTGTCAACAAATACATACTATATATATACTGTATAACATACGATAATAAAAATATTACTATTTGGAATGATTATATTCAAGTATAAAAAAACACACATTACCTCCAGTAAGCACTGGTTGTCTGGCTGTTTGGGTCCTCAGGGGAGATGTTCCAGGCTGGATAGAGGGAATGGAGGTCATTGCAAGCCACAGATGTATTCTGTGTGTCCTTATTCTGAGCTGTGTTATCCTGGATCATACTTTCAGGGCAGCTGATAAAGGACACAGAAGACAAGTCATAAGGCAGCATGCCTATGGGCCTGTGGAGCAGAGCCCTGTGAACCTCATGCCCTATTTCCTCCACCTCACAGGGGGCTCCGCAGAGAGGACATTTCTTGTCACAGCCTCTTATTCTGTTGAAGAGGATGTGTTGGGGCTGAACTGGAAGGCAGTTAAGAAGTTGAGTGATATCCACATTTTGGGAGAACTCCTGGGCAAAGTCCAACCGCATTTCAGCCAGTAACTCCATTAAACATGTAACAAAACGATCCCATTCTGTGGTGATACTGAAGAGAGGTCCATCCAGACAGGCCCTGGCGACATCAATATCTCCATCTCGCTCTAAAATAAGGCACACTCTCTCCAGCAGTGGCTTTGTATCACTCAGCACTCCACTGGTACCTTCTGCCGTTTGGCTCACTGCTGCTGCAATCTTTCCCACAATTTCTCCAAGTCTATGTTGCCTCAATTTATCCATGTTGGTTGATTCAGAGAGATGAGCCACCACTGTCTCCTGGATCTTCCTCAGTCTAAAGCTGTCATAGGAAACCAAGTATTCCAGGAAGCTTTCAAAGCGGTCTTCCTTTATCAGTTCTTCCAGCAAGCTTTGGTTAAAAACACGTGGGGACTGATACAGCTGTTCTTTAGCCTGGATCTCTTCTATGATACGCGCCCCCAATGGTCTATAGATATAGTCAAACACTGTAGGTTTGATAACCATGGAGCTGAATGCTTGTGCCACCCTTTGACATTGGTCTCTCTTCCTGAACTGGTAGATAAACTCTGCCAAGTACATACTCTTGGTTGCAGTGATACATGTCAAAAGCTCTGTGTCCTTGGCATAGCGGTCATGTAGTTTTTGGAAGTCTTGGCATGCAGAGCTACATAGATACACTTTCAGATCCACTTCAAAAGCTGATCTGATTTCCATAGATTTTTCCTTCAAAGCTTTTTCAACATTTTCTAACAGTTCAGTAATGTAGCTGTCAGAGAAATCTGCTGCTAAGCTAGATTTATCTGCTACAAACTGATTGTATTCCTTTATCACGCCGCTTGCCAGCTGTTGAGCTTCTAACCTCTGTAGTCTGTTGTTGTCCTCAAACATGTGCTTTAATCTGCTGCGGTATCCAAAGTGCTCATCATAAACTTGAAAGATAGATGTCTGGTTTTTGCCGATTTCTTTAATTTTGTTAACGTGTTTCTGGAGGCCACGGTTGATTAGATTCTGTCTCAGAATATCTGTCACTCTTACAGTTATATCGTCTGCCTCTGAGGGCCTGAAGTCAAAGTTCGACAACATCTTACTCCACACACTCTCAAATTCCTCTTCTAGCTCTGCATCTTGAAGGAGAACTTTGTCTGACTTGCTGTTCTCTACAAGTGCATGCAACCTGGACTCTTGTTCCTCTTCCAGTAAGGTCTCAAATTTTTTCTGCTGTGTGGTAGAACAATGGCTCTCTTTGATTGTCTCCAACCTTTGTATTATCTCTTCAGTTGCTCGCTCCTGGAGGTCACTCATATTGCTCATTAGGATTGACTTGAATGTGTCAGTGCTCATGTTGAAAAGGTCATCTTTAACCAAATAGGCCTCTACTTTTGACCTGATTTTGTCCACCTCTGTTTTGACCTCCTCTCTGGCTTCATCCTTCAACTCACTAAGAAGGTCATTTTGTTTTGCAGCATCAAAAGCCTTTGCGTTAGTGGTGACGATTTTCTGTGTTGCTCCCATAAGCCAGCTGTCCATGTGCTCCAGGAAAGTATCCTCCCACTGGGAAATCTCTGTGCACAATATAGAGAATGCTATAGCTATGTCAGTATTTTGCAGACCAATTGAGAATGATTCTGCTTTCACTGCATCCCAAACAGTACACAAACGGACTATAACTTCTGGCAGACCTGTGGCTTCAGACTTAGCTGCACATTTCCTCAATGCCCCAAACAGGTTTTTCTTAAGCTGTAACACAGCCTTACCATACTGTGTATCAACAGGTTCAGAGAGGGATCTATTGGACCAAGGCCCTTTGACAAAGTTGATACAGCTTGTGTTCTTTGTATATTGCTTATCAGCATTGATATTTCCTCTATCCCCAGTCTCAGTCTGAAGCATCTCCGAAACACGCCTTAACTGTGAGGCTTGTAATAAGCCATTTATTCCTTCATTGTGGACCAGGAGTTGGCAGTTGGGCATGGAGCCACATTCTTTGATGCGTAGGAGAGCATTGACTATGACAGTGAAGTCTGTTTCAAACTCAGAACTTGCATGTGAAGAGATGTTTTGTATTAAAACATCACTCAATCCTGTTGCAACAGTGGCCATCTCATTGTCATGGACCTGGGTATTTATTTTGTTGCCTTGAGAGCAGAGACCTTCTACATCAATTAACAACAGAAAATCACATCCCATGTCCTTTCTAAGGGTATCAGGGAGGCAGAGGGCAACCATGTACACCCCTCTGGTGGATCTTTTCCTTCCTTCAGGGAATTTTACCCCAAATAATGCCGAAAGAACCTCAGCATTCCTTGCATGATGTACTCCAAGGTTTGTCAGCACTCGGGTCCTGCATTGTTCTTGAGGTAGGCGGCGTTTGAGCTCTGCAAAGACACAGCCCAGCCAGCAGATGGGAATGTTTGAGGCATCTCCATCCATTAGTTCAAGTGGAATCCCATAGAGAAGCATGTCTGCAGCTAAACTGGGAAGACGCAACACATTGTGACTCCCGCTGCTGGGGCTGATGTGGGATAGCTCAAAAATTAGGCCCATCTCACGCAGAAAGTGCTCGAGCCCTAGCGAGGATGGATCAGGTTCAAAAAGCTCTGAGCATTTGTCTACCTGAGGTTCAACGGAAACATCTGGGCATATTTGTTGTTCAGAAGAAGAAGTACAATCTGATGTTTCTGGTGTCAGTTTTGGTTCATCTTGTTGTGTCACTTGGCAGGTTCCATTTTCTCCAGACTCCAAATGACCATTTTGGTTCTCAAAGACCGGATCTGAAATTTGTTGTTCAAAACTGACTTTGTTTTCACTTATCTCTTGAATCTCTTTCTCTTTTGACATCATATATAACTGCTGCTCTATGACTGGATCATGTGTGGGCTCAATGTCAAACTGTTGATCAGAAATTTGCAGTTCAGCATTTACAGGCTGCTCTTCAGTTCCCTCTTCTTCAAAAGTAGAATCTGTGCAGAAACTATCACTGTCCTCTGGTTCGTCATTGGCTCCATTTTCAAGCTCATCAGAATGTTCAGGCATGTCATCTTTCTTTTCTGTCTGCAGATTTGTGAATAGATCTTGTAGACTGTTGTATTTTTCAGTTTGCTTCAGTTGAAGCCTCAGTTTCATCCAACTTAAGAAATAAGTTCTCTCCATTTTATCTGTTGTGAAAAGCGCATCAGTGAAAATCTTCATTGTTGGGGTCATTTTGTAGTCGCTCAACTGGACCAAGATGTTTTTCTTTTCTTCTTGCAGTTGGGGATCGATTTTATTTCCTTCTTTTTTCTGTTTACTTTCCTCCTTTTCTATTTCAGCCAGTTTGCTCCATAAATGCCCCTGCAAAGGAAGCTGTTTCTCCTTAAATTGAGCAGATCCCTTGTCTAAACCGTTTAATACCTCTTCTACTGTGGCCATTGCCTTTTTACAGACTGCCCCTTCATCCACAGTAAGACCAAGTTCTGCTGCTAATTTTGCTGCTGCCTCA
This sequence comes from Seriola dumerili, assembly GCF_002260705.1. Classification (NCBI taxonomy): domain Eukaryota; kingdom Metazoa; phylum Chordata; class Actinopteri; order Carangiformes; family Carangidae; genus Seriola; species Seriola dumerili. The sequence goes on along the minus strand of NW_019174454.1, from coordinate 1,681,460 downwards.
AGTGTAACAAGTTTCAACTTATCTGGTAACAGATCTTTCAGGGTGTCAGACAACCTATTAGCCAGATCCTCCTCACTCAAAGCTCTCCCTTGCAGCACTGACCCTTCGGGTAGCCCCATGTCTTCTTCAAGGTTCTGATCAACAAACCCCACTACACTGTCATCATTTTTCTCAGTGTCTGAAACATCAATCAGTATGAGCTTGTTTGCCACATCTTTGTAGGAAGCAAGAAGTTGTTTATCTTTCTCCCTAAGATTCCCACAGAAAACAACCACAGCTGAAGAAGCTTGGCATAGAAGGCTGAAGCATTTCTCATGTGTGCTGGCATCTCCACGTAGGTTTGAAATGACCACAGGGACCGTGAAATTGTCTCTGGCAGCGTCTCCAGTGGGTAGAGACCATCCAATCTCTACTAGGCCATTGGAGAGTTTCCGGTGCACCTGTCCTTCACCTATTCCCTTGTGGAGAAATGTTTCATTGCAAGATTTGAGTCCACTTATAATGTGGTTGAGCACCTGTGACTTAGAGACACCACAGTGACCAAGCTTCACACAAGAAATCATCGGCATGTGTGTACTTGCCAAATCCCCCTCTTGGACCTTCCTGTTTTTGTCCAGAGAGTGAGATGTCCATGGACTCACAACACCTCTCGAAGGCCAAAGAAGGAAGCGACTGGGTTCTTCTGGATCTATGCTTGGTAGGACCAGGGGCACAGCAAACTGGCATTGCACCATGCGCACAGTCATCTCCTGGTGAAGGAATGTGTTGGAAGACATAAAGACAGCTGTAACTAGATCAAGGGGGTTGATGGTATAGTGGCTTTCTTCTCCAAAACCATTGATCATTTCCTGGGGTGAATTGTTGTTCAGAACATCACTTGGAGGCTTGCAGGAAGGACTCCGGGCATCTTGGCTAAGCAGCCAAAGGCGTTGGAGGAAAGCTTTTGGCAGATCTTTGGGCTCTAGAGGAGATTGGCTCTCCAGAGTCCAAGTGCTGATGTCCAACATAGACGCTGGGTCCAATGTTGTAGTCCCGAAGGCCTCCAGGCCCAGCTTATGTAGAACTTCTGTCTGGGCATTGTCCCTTGGAGGTTCTGGTTTGAAAACAAGGCAATCATTTAAACTGTGGATTGGCTACATTTTTATGTAATCTAATGTGGTAATATAGTTGTATCCAGTTAAATGTAAAATTAAATTTCATATAGTTGGGGGGGGGTTAGGGTTAGACTGCCTCAGACTAATTTTAATCAAGAGTAACACGTATTTGCTTTTTAAAGAAATTGTTGGATATGCTTTAAAAATCTTTTAATACTTAATACTGCTTTTAATTTGTTATTGTTATATAAAATGTTTTGAGTTTTATGGATATCAACCTTTTATTAGAAGAAAAGGCACATTATCCCTGAAGCTAACTAGTCATTACATTTGAACTCATGGTCTCAGCTACACCTGCAAACAAAACAGCAATGTTTCTCTTAAACCCTCCCATGGTGCCATTAACATCAGAATTTACACTTGCTTTTGCCAACCCCAATTATCATCAATGAGTAAACACATTAAAATATTCAGTAATGCTGTGCTTTAGTCGAAATACTTCCCTCTTGGCCTGCAGGTTTTATCTCATTTTGTTTCCAAACCCAAAGCAGTCAAAGGAGGCATCTGTAATAGTCAGCCCAAATTCATTTTTGCTTTCCTTAATGGTATCAGCTAACAGACCTCCCAAGATGCGTGACACATTACGTCTCCTTTTTCTTTTTCTTCACCTCACTCATTCTCAAAATATGAATATTCACACCATATTCAGGAAGCTTTTTTGTTTCCAAATGAAAAATATTTCTATCATGCGACACCCCTGAAAAAAAAACCAAAGAAAAACAAAAGAAAAGAAAAAAGAAACATACTTTTCTTCTTGCTGCTCAGCCTCTTAGGAAGCTTCACTGACATGATAGATCCAGCTGACTCTCTATCGTCTCTGTATTAAATGAGGTTTCCTTCTGTGGTCAGCCACATCACTAATGGTGTGGAGTGTTGACTGGAACCCTGTGATTAAAAATTGAAACAAAAACATTAGTGCAATACAAAAAGCAGCACAATACAATCAAAGGTACCTTCAAGTGTCCTTGGCCTATACCACTAATACCACATGTATCTGCAAATGTGAAAACCTCTACTGTCCTACTTACAAGAAATGAGAATATGTTGTTGCCTGCAATCTCAGGGGACTGTTCATTATGGAAAGTACAGAAGAGACTGGTTTGTCCAGACCTTTATTACCCTGAAATGTTTCACTGAAGCAAGACTATCCTCCCTGTTTCATATTGATTTTTGCAACAATAAAACTTGATCCATGACAGGCTGAACATAATATGCTGATGTAATGGCATCTCCTCAGTACAGGAGTAGTCTAAATTGAAGATTGTGTTATCCCTCACTTTTAAGTCGCTTTGGATAAAAGTGTCTGCCAAATGAGTAAATGTAAATGAAAAGCAGTTAATGTGCACTAAAATGTCCCCAGAGATTGGTGCAATATTATTACTATTATATTGTCAATACTGATGCAACAAGTGTAATTAGCATATTACTGTTGTAGTTGGTCGAGGTAGAGCTAAATGTATTTACTTTATATAAACTTAACATAGTTCAGTACATATACATCTGAGGGGTCCACCAGTGGTTAAATGTAAGGTATGATAAGGTAAAATGATTTGTATAAGGATGTCACTTGTGCCATTAATGAACTACAGGTAGATTAACATTAAGTGAGGCATTAATAATTAGTCTGAGTAATTAATAGTTAATTGATTAATTAGTTAAGTAAGTAAGTAAGTAAGTAATAATTAATTACTGGTTTTGTGGGTTCATCATGGAGGATTCATGAAGAAAGTGTTTAGTATCCACGCTAGGAACTAATTATTATACACTTGTTCATTAACCTAGTATCTATCAGTCTGTCTGTACATAGCTTAATTGTTTTCTCTATTGTCCTTGATCCTATTATTCTGAGTCAGGAACTTGTTAGCTATATATTACTGTAATTACTGTTATTCCTTCTTTTAACTCCTTAGCTTTAAAGTATTACCTGTATCCCCTAACTCATATAATCTATATGTTCAATAAATATTTTAAATGGGAAAAAATTTCAGGAGCTGTAATCCAGTGTGTGAATACTCTGCTTTTTGTGTCACTGAATCTGCCATCCTCAACCCTGCTTAAATATACAGTAGTGTTTGATGTGCACACAACTATCCTTCTGCACAAAAAAATTCTCATTTCTCATCAAAGGTATGCTGTTTCATGTATAATCTCTCAAGCAAGACAAACACATTACCGCTATCAATGCAAATAGTTCATCACCCTTGTGATAGTGCCTATGTTCTCTCAATTTTTATTTTTATTTCTATTAAAATCATAATGTTCTTACCTATTTCTCCTCATACAACTGCTCGGTAAGAGAAAACAAGTATCCATCACATTTCATCTGTAACCAGGTGGCTCTGTCTCTCTGTCTGTCAGGGGAGCTCTTATACCTGTCTGTCCAGTCATGAGACACATTCCTTCCTACATTTCTATCTGATCCCATAAGTACAACATGAACATCAGTCATATGCAGATAGACTCACAGCACACATCAAGAAACATGTAGGCAAGAGTGAACAAATGAGACTAGTGATTATGTAAAAATTCTTTAGATGACAAACTTGATACTCAAACTTGATAAGAGCAGGCAGCGTCAGCTACTCACAGTGTGATGTATTAGTGAAACGTATTCACAGGCACAATACCAAAGTATTATCATTAGTCTACAAGGGTCAGAGGCGAGGCTCCAGACAATGACGCACACAAATCCTCAGTCATGTCTGGTGTCTCAGATATAGGTCTAGCTGATTACCTCAAATAACTGGCATTCTGATACTCCCTTTTATTCATAGAAAGCCTGTTCTTCATGCTATAACTTCCTTTTCCTAGAAACCTCTGTGACATAACTGTTTTACTCTGGCCATATTAAGTAATAAGATGTAAGGCTTGTTTCATTACTTCAGAGCAGGCTCAGATGGCTCTCAGGATAAGAGTGGACAACTATTCCAGAGAGAGAAATTCAAATGAAGGAGAGTACTTGATCCTAGATACAATATCCTGTACCTCAATTTGCACTTTATTATCCCAAAAGAAATTTGGTTTTCATACTTTTTACATCTAAAAGAATCATCAGCCATCTTGATCTTGATTCTTGTCAAAATAAAGCAGGCATCTATAATTTACACTTACCTAATTTTATATATTGATACTTTCTAATAAGGAACATTTTATGAAACATGCATAAGTTGTAACTAATAGCTTTATTAATTGTTGACTTATTAAAGCTTACAACCATTAATGACAGCAACTTTTGGGTTGCCAGGTAGTGAAAAATCCCTGCGATTGCTTAGAGCGTACTGTCACTTATCTTTTGATAACTTCATTAGTTACAACTTATAAACACTTTATGAAGGGTGCCTTAATAGAAAGAAATACTCGGGACCTTCTCCCTGATCCATATGGGCTTTCATAATCAGCATGCCTCATAAAAGTCCTAGAAGGAGAATAGAGTTCATTTGCAAAGCAAATTATCAGTAAGGTTTATTCTCTTTCTTAGTCCCACATGTCTGAATAAAACCTGATCTGCCTCGGCTGCAGGAGAGGTGGAAGCACACCTATGGGATAAGTGTTGTGCCGTGGAAAAGATTACTGCTTCTCTATTTCTGTCCTGCAAAGCTCTTTAGCAGTCTTACCCTCGTGTGTCAGAGACTGCAGGGAATGAAGTGCACGTATGCGTGTGTGCATGTTTGTGTACATGTGAGTGTGTGTTTGTGTGTGCACCTGAGAAACCTGTGTGAGTGGACGCACTCAACAGTGTGTGTTCAATTGTCCTTCCCCTGAGCAGCCCATCATTGCATTCCTGATTGCTGCTCCTGTGTGGACTTATCTTTCCTTCGGCAGGACTGAGGAAAGCAATCGAAAAAACCAGGAGAACATTAAGGATTAATAGAGACACTAAAGGAATAGTAGCCAAGATGTTGATCACCATGCTAACAGCCATGTACATGATGGTCAGAGTCGTAGAATCGGTAAGATGATTATTAGGATAGATGGAACTGAAATAAGAATTGTATTGATTATTATTTTGGGAAATGTAACATTTAAGAGTATTATATTTATGTCCTGTTTGCTTTAAAATTCCCTCTAATATTAAAACATTCTTTATTTGAATTATAAAGAATATTTTAATATTGTAAGAAATACACTTGTGGGTAAAGTGCTCTGTGTTTTAACTGCAACATTAACATTGTGGTTTCCTCACCCAGCAGGTTGTCAGTGTCAAATACAAATCCTGTTTATATGGACAGCATCAGAATGTGATTAGTGTGATGTTAAAACATGTTGTCAGAGTCAAATATAAACAAGGTTTATATTGACTGCATTCAAATATAATTAATGTCATGTCAAACTTTAAAACTTTCCTTTCTCTTAGTCCTCTCTGCTTATATGTTACATCTAATGCTCAGGCTGCTAAAGAAACTACCAGCTCAGCAGTGACAGGTCACGTAGGCTACCACCAAAAACTCAGTAGACCAAACTGTACTGAAAAGTTAATGTTTTTCACATCTCTGATAAGTAAACCTGCCATTCGGGAGAGAGGCTTCACACCTACAGTGATGAGGTTGCTTATGTTTCCCCATTTGATCCACACATTCTCCTTTTTTTCTCTTTCAGATAGGGGTACGCTTTGCACGGCAACAGGACCCTTTACCTTACATGGTGTCCCAGCCTTTGCCTTGGCAGATTCACTCAGTGTCACACAGTCGGAGGAGCAGCAAAGCAGAAGAGGTCAGTTGTAATGAGATCTAAGTATAGTTGCTGTCGCACACGTTGTCAATTGATTCCTACCAGCTAATACAATGAGTATTCATTCTGCACATCCTCTTTTGAGTAGGTCCGCTGAGGTTAGCTCAGGGTTTGGTTTCTCGCAGGACGTAGATTTTGAGGAAACAGACACAAGTCTTCATTCGGAGTTCCCCTGCCAGTGTGGCTGGAATTTTTGCTCCTAATTTACATTTTCTAATCTTCTGATTTCTAATGTACAGGCAGAGCTTTTGGAAAGTTCAGCAGTCAAGCTTGACTCAGCATGTGAGCATATAAGCTGGTCACATGTCCTACGCTTGCTTATGGTGTCTCAGAGGAGGACTGCAAAGGAAAGCACAGGAATATGATTAACAACACAGACAGAAATGACTTTTGGTGCCGCTGATCTAAAACAGCATCAGCCAAATAATGTATTATGATACAATAAAGTTGAGTTTTGTATCAGACTTAATGGCCTTTTGACCCTAGGTGACTCAATAAATCATTGTACAGAGATCAATGCTGTCCATAATTTTGCAGTTATTTCGCTATTCTTTAGGCTTCACTATGGATTCCTTAATAAAGAAGTATATTTCATTCTAGTCCAAAGTGCACACCTCTGATCTCCTACATATAAAATCTGCAGTTCACCTCTTAGTGGATTGTTTGTGCCTTTTTCATAGTTTAAAGTAACTGTCTTGAAAGTTGTCTCTGGTGTTTAAATTTATAAAGATGAATCCGGGGGGTAAACAGGCTAAACAGAAACGAGAGGGACAAAAGGAGGAAGAGCTTTTATGGTCAACCAAGGCCAAAAGTACTGAGATAAGAAAGTGAAAGGACCGCTCACAAAAAGAGAATATCTGTGACATAAGCTGGGAGAAGAAAAGAACAGATAAAGGGGCAGAAATGAATATGATGCTTTGTGTTGTAGACTGGCCACAGTTCAAATTCACATTAACTTCTTTGATAGAAAGAGAGAAGAGACCTCACAGATGAGGTCATGGAGGTAGTGTGTGGGAGTGAGCACAGGCCACACTGACGTGTAAGCAGTCTAAGCTGATGCAGTCCTCAGCCTGTGGCTTCCCTGCCGCTGCTCTGCTTGAGCTGTAATCCCAATCAAGGGGGATTTGCGTTTGAGGTCATTATTCTAACTGCAGATAGAAAGGACACACACACACAGGTGCCATCACACATGTACAGTACATTACACACACTCATTCCTTAAGCGCGAGCACATTATGTACAGTTGAGTAGAAGAATTCAAGAAAAGCACCTGTGTGACTATCTGTTGTATCATGTGTTTAATTTGTGGTATGTGAACAATGTTTCAGCTAAACTTTCAGATAAGATTGTTTGCATTGATGATTATCATAACGAACTGGTATCTGACACATCTTGTGCACAATCCTCACCACTGGTTCTTCAGCTTTTTTTACCCCCTCTGTGCGTCAGCGTGTGTGTATCCATTGGAATGTGTCATCTAACACAGTTATTCTGTTTCATTCACAGTTTGATGGCCTCAGGAGGAACAGCATAGGCGTGTATAGAAAGAGTAAGTAGAAATGTTATTGAAGTTGAATGCTGGCTATTTTTCTGCCATAATAATTGTTATCTTAAAGTTACCACAAGGGTTTGATTCACATCGTGTCAAATCCAACTGACTCAAACTTTGATCAGAAAAATAGCCCGCTTGAATCAAGGCTAATATATACACAATGTGTTTGAACTCAATCATTGCTACAGACTATGTCTCCATGGCTATTGCCTCAGCCTCTCTGGCTATACCCTGTGTCCTGTCGTGCTCAGACTCCAACACCAGCAATGGGACATGCACCACTCCCGCTGTTCCTCCGCTAAGCCCTGTTGAAGTTGAGAAGGCTGCTGCTACCATCCAGACCCATTTCAGGAAGTTCCAACAGAAGAAACACAAGAACGGCAAGTAGATGGATCAAGAAGGCACAGGTGGCACAGGTGCAGCAAGCCTGAAAGACAACAGGAAGCAGGTGGGACATTTGTCGATTCACCAAAGGAGGGATGAACTCTGTGATGACATGCACAAATGCATATGTGCACACATGTGTAAATGTACATACATTCCAACTGTATGATAAACGCTTAGTAGAGCTCCTGGATTAGTGACACAGTATAAACAATAATATACAGTAATAGCCTATATCTCAAACAATTGCTTGTAATACCCAATTTAAAATTCTATGTGAATAATATATATGAATATACAGTCTTTATTTGAATGAAGGTGAGTTTTGATGTGCTGTGTTGACAGAGTGACCGTGTGAGTGACTGAGAGTGTGCTGTAATTTATATATGACCAGTCTTTTGAGTATATAAACATGGGAAAAAAACTAATAACTTATCAACATTGTGGATCTTTCAGAAACAAACTGTTATTTTTGACCAACCTATTTCAATAAACTCCTCTGTCAGTCTGTATTGTGTTTCATTGCAGTATGTTGCCCTCTAGTGTTTTGATCAGGTTCTGAATCTCATTATGGATGAACCATCTGAAAATGTGGTAATTCATAATATAATATCAGCCTTAAAAGCCCCCATGTAGGATTTTTTTTTTAAAGAATACATCAATAATTTTATGGGATTGTATTGAGACCTCAAGTGTTCAGAATGTAAATAAATAAACCATTAAATAACCATGTGAATAACCAAAAGAAATAACTCACACATCCCATCAAAATAATGATTAGAATTGTGCTGTCCATTCATTCAGAACAAAGCAACAGCAAATCACATAACTGGCTCTGTCCTGTTCGTCTTGATTGACAGACTCGATTTGAAAACTGTAATTGTAAAATTAAAAAAACAAAAAAACAAACATAAAAGACTTTGAAGAAATATACATTTTCATATAAAAATTATTGGAAAAAGAGAATCAGGGTGATTTTTTTTTTTATATAAAATGTATTGGAAAAAAATTCACAATTTCATGGTTTTGTCTGTATTTATTGAAACAATTACTTTCACATAATTTGAATTTTGAACACTGGTTCTCTATATGAGGTTTAAGCTCACAAGCAGCTATTAAAGTTGTTTTTGTTGTTGTTGTTGTATTACTATGAATCAGGTGCTGAGAGTAAATTATTTAGGTTATGTGGTTTGATTTGAGATTAAAATCCATGCATGTCAGAGTTGGGTCATTCAAATTTCAATTAAAACACAAAACAAAACAAAAAACAGTCTACTCACCTCTTGTGGCATCCCATGCAGATACTTTTGGTTTTGTCCAGGTGTAAAGAAAACCCTTTGATTTCGGCCTCCACCCCAATGCAATGAATTTAACTTCTTGTGCTCACAGTTTTGAATAATCACATTTACAAATTCAATTTGACTTTCCAGAGTCAAGGTTTACATTACTCTCAAATTCACAGACATCACTGTTAACATTTTTTATTTGAACTTCCTTCTACCAGAGGAAATAGTCCCTATAAATGTTCACAGTGAGTTCTATGGATCTTATAAACAGCTGGGTGGCAAAATGATGAGGGAGCCAAACTCTTTTAAATCAAATCAAATCAAATCAAATCAAATCAGTCGAGTCCTTACTATGTTTCAATTACAGTAGAGACTGGACACTGAAAACCCTACACAATTAATCTCAAATGTTCCATGGTTCTGAAAGAATGAACAATATCATCCCAGTTCATAAAAAGATAGCTTTATTGCACAAGGTGTTGAGTACTCTTTTTCTGTTTTTGTTTGTTTTCATAGAAAAGAAAATGTAGAGTTAAACACAAGCAATTGCAAATTGAAGCAACGTTTCCCCATAAAAGTTTAAGGAACAACCTCTGCATTTTTAAAATGTTTTAATTAACCCCCTTTTAAATTGTTCAATTCACCATTTCCCCGTTTTCTTTTATAACCAGCAAAATTTTCAGAACATGCAATGCTGCTGTCCTCCCCCCAAAAAGTGGAATAATAAAAAAAAAAGGCAAACTCTAAATCAAGCAACCAGTGACAAATTAAAAAAAGGAAACAAAACCAAAAAACATAAAACAAAACAAAACCAAACTAATTCAAAAAGGAGACAATGCAGCCAAATGTCCTGTAAAAGAAGAAATCAATATTGTTAACTATGCATGGTCCACTCTGGCATGTTTCAACTGGTCCATAAATCAAGATAAAGCAGTGTGTATAATTCTATAGTTTTTCATTACGTCTTCTTCTGTTTCATTACAATAACTTCAGTTCAGAGTTTACATTGTGCCCTGGTTTCTAGTGAAGATGTCGAAAATAGTACTCATTTATACAAAACACTTTCCTATGTACACAAGTCTTCTAGTATGGAGTAGAAATCATGTTGTATAGGTGGGCAAAAGGGTACAGTGAGAGGGGGAGATCTGATTGGTTGGGCAGATGTGGAAAAGGTTGGGGAAATAGCACATGTGAAGTTGGCCTTACGAACACAGACTGAGTCAGTTTGAAAGTATGTTGTTGAACTTCAAGGAAAAATCCACCTGAACCACTAATCCATCACTTAAACACTGTAAATCATCACAACATTGCAGATCACTGGTCAAATGTTAAGATAAGCTGCAGCTATTATATTCAATGAGAAAAAAAATAACTGTAAAACGTTGATGTGAGTTTGAGTCTTTTACCATCTTGATTTTCTTTTCTGCTAAAATAGTGAAATAACAAAAAACTGAAATGTATAACAGTATTATACGTTATATTTGATGCTTTAGAACTTTTACATAGTAATGCAATATATATGTGTATATACATATATATATATATATATATATATATATACACACATATATATATATATATATATATACACATATATATATATATATATATATACATATATATTGCATTACTCATGCATTCTTCCCAAAGTCAATAAATACTCGATGATTAATTACATTATGGTTAGAAATTTCATTACTGTAGCAATATGGTTTGCAGTTTGCCTTGAAAGCAACTAATCAATTTTAGATTTTAATACAATAACAGATTATCATTTTACAGCCACATATAATTTTAAATTAGACCAAAATGGGTCTATATCTGTTATTATTTATGTCCGCCTAAATCATATGTCCTGGAAAACAGTCCAGGATTCAGGATTGATCGAAGGCCCAAATAACCCACAAAGTACTTAAATACAACAAAATGTATATTACACTTAAAAAGTGTCAGGGTGGAAATTTCCTTAAAGACAGACATTACATTTACTTTGAACAAACTGGCAGTAGATCAGTCTTTTCCAGTAGAAGCAACTTCACTGAAGAACTGGGGAAAGCAGGTTGGACAGGAGTTTATTTCATCACTCCATCCAATATCCATACAACTGGAGTCAGGAAGATGTTTTGGTTGCTAAAACAGGCCTGCCCCATTCCAAAACTCATGTTTTTTTGAAAACAAGTATTTGCATAACTTGAAACATAAAGGCCAAAATGAAAGGCATCATGACCGTCAACAGCGGAAAGCAAAATTAATTTCTCTCCTGTGTAGTTTTAAAATAAAAGGGAACATGACTACTTTACTGTATGGTATGTTTATTGGCCCTGCAGTCCTGGAGTTTGGGGAGGACTTGCTATGACACAGATAAGAAACAGAAATACTTGTTGGTCGGTTTGTCTTCATTAACTATAGTCCGGTAATGGCATTGAGTTTGTGAACACACCTTTGGAAGGTACAATACAACATATTACAATAGGCTCACTTACTGTATAGGCTGTCCTTGTTTTACTGTTTTCTTTTTCAACACCACACTTTCTGCACTGAGCCATAGACCACAGTTAACCAGCGACACAATCTCACACTATAATTTGACTTTACTGTGCTTGTCCTTTCAGCCGCTACCTGCTGCACAGGCGGTGCAGCCGGAACATTTACAAAATCACAAGGGGGGTCATCGTATCATTCCTCAAACCTCAGTTTCACCATTTAACTTTCTTTCACACCGCTTCCTTTCTCTCCGAGATCTGTCCATGGTTGTGCTACCCGTGTAAGCCTCCCTCATCTTTTTCTTCTTTCCTTCTTGCAGTTTTTCACTCTGAGCGATTGTCTTGTGATCTTTTATATATATTTTCAATTAGAACGGCTTCTATATTTCTCTGCTTTTTTCAATATTCATATATTTGCTATATATTTGAATAGAAATATATATGTACATACTTTTGAAAACAAACATATATCATATCTTTTTATTTTTTCTATTGCGAGAGCCCTGATGTTACGTTTTACCATTGCAAAACATTTGGAGCAACTCTTTTTTGGAACGATCTTTGTTATGGGATTAAGCTTTGGGAGAAGAAATGGGAAAAGGAAAAAAACTAAAAGTTAACATATACAGTACTATTTATAAAGCTAAAATCAATTTCAGTGAGGCGAAGGGACTTGAAAACACATCTTTTAGGTTTAAAGACCACTTATTTTTGAAGAAAAATTGTATCTCTCTGCTGTGTAACCCCCTCCCTGTTTCCCTAATACAACTGCAAATTCTATTAACACTTGATCTCTCTGTCTATAATCTCAAAGTCATTGTCCGTTCATAAATTCAAGATCACTTCATACAAATATGATTTTTCCTGTATACATCTCTATAAATTTGCTGTATGTTTGCAACTTGTTTCTCCATTCAAGTTGTCATTGAATGTCAAACAGCATTTCTGCCTGTCTGTGCATATTAGACCTCTTCTCTCAGTCAGTCTGTATCTTTAACTAGCCTGTATGCTAGCAGTAGGTCACAGTGACACTGTATGGATATGATGGGGGACTGGATGGGTAGAGGTGAGAGGTGGGGAAGGATAGAAAGGGATAAAGGCGAAGGTAAAACGAGTTAAACAAAAGAATGATGGTATTGTGGCACCATGATGAATCATAAAAGGGTCTCTTCCTTCTTTGTTCTGAGGGCGTGAAAGAGAGAAAAGGAGAAAGAAAGGAACTCTTTCTTATCATCTGTAATCGCTCTCGTTTCAACCCACTTCCTCTTCAGTATTTCTCATTTCCTAAGCTCAATCACACTTAGCAAAACAAAGTTCAAATGCTGGACCAAATTAGGATCATAGCATTTACATCGTCAGCATCATCATCGTTACTGTCCCCGAATCCCCTTTCACAGGTACAAAATGAACAATGGGGGGGAGGGGATTCAGTTTTGACACAGACGTCTGCCCCAGAGGTCAGCATACAGATTGATTTTTAAAAAGGTCCACTGTTGGTGTGTGCCTGCCACATGTATACATATATATATTTACACATATACACCCACACGCACACACACGCAGGCTTGTGAAGGTTTCTGTTACTTGGATCCATTCTAACTTTTTCTTAGTGCACATGAGATTATATTTTCATCATCAGAAAAATAAACAGAAAAACTGATGAAAACTAAAAAAAAAAAAGGTTTGGATTCATCTTTCACTTGGTGATGTTTTACATTTTTTTTTTTTATCTCCTCTGCTTTGAGTCTGTTTATAAAAGCATCAATTAAGACCACTATGCTGTGTCATCCATTGCATGTATAAGAAAATTCCCCATGTCTCAAAACTGGTATTGAGACGACAGTCTTTCCACTGCCTCTAATGTATGAATCCATGATGGAGTAACCTCTCAGAGCCAGTGTAACACCAAGGTTTGGTGGTTTATGCATACAGTAAAAGCATCCTGCCATGGCACAATGCTGTGATATGAGCTCTTCTTCCATCAGAGACCAAAAAAGAAACATATTTAAAAACCTAAAAACCTTAACACACATCTGTGTGAAAGTCAAGTGACCTGGTTCATTCTACGACTGTCTTGATCCAGAAGACAAGACAGTGCACGTGGAAAGCATTTTGTGCATAAGTACAGTGTCCTTACCAGAAAATGAAAATATGAAGTGAACAGATAAATCATTTATGTTTTGGCAAGTGATTTCCAGGGTGATGAAATAAGAGATAGAGAAAGATGACACAGTAATAATAGAAAGCAATCAGGCAGAAAGAAAGGCAAACCCCTGTGCTGTGGAGACCCAACTCTGACCCCTTCATACAGTAGTGTCGATGGGAACCCAACCAGCCCCCTGCAGCCTGGCACAGCACAGGCACTGACGGTTCAGCTGTGCATGTGTATGTTCCTCACCCCACTTTTCCATAGAGGCTCCAGGCAAGCGCTGGCTTGACCAGCATTCTATAAAGAGTTACAGTGACAGGCCGCAGTGATGGCAGGCTACACCAGTGTGTAGGACTTAGAGTAGGCCCCAGCCCCTCCATCCCTCTGCTTCTGTAGTCTGCCTAAGCCCGAGGAGCTGCTCTCCAGGAGAGAGTCTCTGGATCCTCCCATCTTGGAGGAGGATGAGGAGGCACCTCCAGGGGTCCCTCCTGTGGCCCCTACTGCCCCACCTCCACCGGAGGATGATGATGCTCCAGCAGCTGCAGCGGTAGCAGCAGCAGCAGCAGCTGCCGCTGCGCTCTGGGCCACTGAGGCAGAGGAGCCTGGCATGGTGAGAGTCCTCTGGGGAAGTGTAGAGCTGCTAGAGCTAGCAGACGCCCCTCCACTCCCACTACCTCCACCACCGCCTCCTGTTGCTCCTCCAGAGGAAGCCCCAGAGGAAGTGAGGTTGGACAGGCCAGAGTGGCCCATGGTTAGGGCCTGCTGCTTTGCAGAGTCCATAGTCACATGACGGCCCTGGGTGTGGTATGCCCGCTGGGCCAGGCCACGAATAGAGGCTTCACGTGGTGGAACCACTGGACATGGGTCATGATGCTCCGACTGCTTTCGGAAGAAGGGATCTGACTTCATGTAGAGGGGTAGGTTGCAGTAGTCACCTAGAAGGGAAAAGTTGAATTTAAAGTAACTGCCAAAGCCTATTCATAGTATATAGTAATATTAATAGTGCTGCACACTATGAATACTTTCAATGCTTATTTATCAAAAACCGCTGACTGCACTGCACTCAACTAGCAACATCATTGGTATTTTTGCACAGTATGTATATATGACTCATCACACAGAAACCTTACTTCCCCTGTAAACTTAGTTGTATATATTGTTTTTGAGCATTTGTTGATTAGACATTTACTTGGCGAAAAATAACATTAAAAAAATGTATGCTTTTCAACAGCCACTCACTCTTGGCGCGATGTGGAATGGGCACAGCTACATTCTTGCCACGGTCATAGTCCTGGGGTTTGGGTGGCGAGGCAGTGAAACGGCAGATACCAGGCTCTGACGGTGTGCTCATGGACGTCATGCTGTCTGCATTGTCATTGGTACCTGTGGTCATCTGGTCAGATGAGCTGTCAGAGATAAAGCATTCTGTAATCTCAAATTTGGCATGTTGCAGGTGTTCCTCCAGCTTGGCGTGCTCGTATGCTCTTGCCAACTCCTCGTAGGTGGAGGAGGCGCTCTCAGTCGACACCATGCTGTTGCGACCTTTATCTATTGGAAGAAAGAGGAAAGAAAACGAAGGTGAGCGGATCTGATTATTCTCCTCCACATTTGAAAAATAGCCTTTCTTAACTGTGCGTGCTAAGGGCTGTAAGTGTCATTTCACCAATGTGCCAACCTGTGTCCTGTGAGAGGCTGGCACTGTAGCTGTCACTCTCTGTGACAGTGATGCCATGCTGGGAGCCAACTGTGCGCCAGTCTGAGGTCAGAGTGCGGGCTGGTGTGGAGGCCTGGCATTTGGTCAGAGTCCACTGACTGGAGTAGCGGTTCCTGATGCTGTGGGCTGACTTAACACTCTTCCTCGACACTGGGTCTGATGGTAAATGGACGAAGACGTAAGAAGGGTGCACAGAGGCCGCTTAAAGCCAGGAAAATGAACAAACATCTGCAAGACATCAGGCTTAGGCCACAGTGGACTTTAACAGATCAATGAAGAAACAAAAGGTCATCTGTGAAGACACGATGAATTCATGATTATTCCTGGCATTTGGTAAAAAAAATTGGAATAGGAAAGAAATAGAAATGAGGGAACTTTACACTATTTATGCACACACCATGTATCTACTGTACTGTTGTCGGTGAAAAAACAATACTGCTTCAGTTAGTCTAAACCTTTACTGATAAAGTACACAGCGAGGAGAGAGACCGCACTTACTGGTTCCAGGTCTGATGTCTGACATGTCAATCAAAGGACCGGTGTTCTGGATGAGGGCAGGGTGATGAACAGACACACCTGTGCAGAAGCTCTGAGGGTTCCCTGTTTGGTTGAACTCTGTGTCTGTCACAGGGATGGTGGCCTTGTCCTCACCTGTTCACAGACAGAATGAATATGGCAGAAAAGCAACTAGTGTAGGTTAAAAGAACTGACAAAAATGTAATGCCTTCCAATGTTTTTGCAACACATTTTACATAAATCATCATCATCATCATCATTTGATCTGACGCTCATGCGCAGACACATGAGTCGCATGCACACACGTACACACGCACGCACGCATGCACGCACGCACACAAACGCACACAAACGCACTCTCTCTCTCTTCCTCTCACCGATTTGCTTGATGCCTTCTTTGTCTTCAATGAGCAGCTGCACTCTGGGGATGTCGATGTGTAACCGTGGGCCCTGAGGAGGGCCCTTCACTGGGGTGTCAAAGCTGCGGTTGTTTTTACTAATCCAGAGATACAAGACAAGCACGCACACATTAACATTCACGGTTTTTGAGAAAATGCAAAATGCAGATTTGTGAAATGGATTTTGAGTTGCACTAAATAATTTTGTGAGAGGGACTAGGAAATAGCTGTCTTACCTGATCAGCATCTCTGCCAGGCTTTTGGCATCTAGAGAGAGGAAAGAACATAACAAATTATTTTTTCCTGACACACAAATCAATCTTTTAAAATAAATGCAACTCTGGAGACTACATTCAAGATTCTCTCTGAAGTCTTCTTCTGCTTCAGGAATCTCTCTGAAGACTGCTTTGTTCTTCTTGCCAATTCATTCCTACAACTTGTCTCCTCTCCTTTTACTTCAACTCTCACCTCTTAGTCTCTTCAGCCTCTTCTCTTTGCGCTTCTTGCGAATGATGAAGAGTAGCGCAACACCCAGAGTGACCAAGATCACAGGACAGCCTATAGAAAATAGCTTCTTGACATCATCGTTCTTTTCCAGTGGGGATTTGATTGGCGGGATTGTGCCTGCACAAACAGAGATTAGTTACCGCCTTATCGCAACATTTTTTCAAGGTACCCAGTTTAATGAAAAAGAGTCCTCTACTCACTGCCATCATAGTCCAGTGTTGCAAACTGGGAGCTTTGGTTGCCACAGCCAGCGCTGTTACACGCTTTCATCTTCAACTCATACCAGGTGGCCTCTCGCAGCTCTGCCAGGAACACATCTGTGGTGGCGTTGGTACGTACACTCTGCCATGTCCATGTACCTGCAACAAATTAACAACGTCCCGTCTAATCTCTCTTCTTTTCTTACTGTTTTTTCAAACAAGTTACCTAAATACTAGCAATGCTTTTCTTTGTTTTACATGCTTGATTTAACTGATCATTTTTTCTGTTTGATTTGTTTCTGCAATAATCAGCAACCACTGCAAATTGAAAAAGCAATGACCCACCTTTTGGTCTAAACTCTAGCGTGACAGCGCTGATTGGACAGCCTCCACTGGCCCAACCCTGCAGGTTGAGGCGGGCGTGGCTGGAGTTGATGTGGGTAAAAACTGGCTGATCCTTATTGAACTGGGGTTCTGTAAAAGAGGCAACATCATGACACATGATTCAGATTACTATAAAAAAAATGACATATGCTGTGCCAGAGAGAGGTAACTGGCAAATATAAGACATCATAACTGATGATAGAGTATAACTGCCATCTGTGATACAAGGCAGGTTGATTTTATAATTAAATTTTCTCATTCAAATATGGAGATTGTGGAGAAGGAAAATGTGTTCTTAAACAATGAATGACTATAGTTATAAGTTTAATCAAAATTGAGCATAGACAAGTTCCCACAACGACACACTGTAAAAAAAAAAAAAAAAAAAGACAGAAATCCTTTATCAGCCATTGTGAGTACAGTAAATAATGATGCACAAAGAGGTTGTGTTTAATCCTTTTTGTAAAGACAGGAACTATTTTTATATATTTTTATCTCCAATTTCAAAACTGCATTGATATGAGGGCTCAAGTTTTTATGGATTCTCATGTTGTTAATATTGCTGGATGAATGCCCCACAGAGACATTTCACATGTGGCCTATTTTCTGAATACTAAAATCCGTCACTCAGACTACTGCTCAACACCTATTCTGTCGATGTTCACTTCTCCTTTGTGAAAATGTGTATTTTATGTACATTTTTCACCTTTATCAACTGACACTAATTTCCTTCATCCTCCATTCCAGGCTTCTCACCTCGCCCGTGGGTCTTTGCCTCGATGATCTCACTGATGCGTCCGGCTCCAACGCTGTTCTTGGCGGCCAGCTTTACTTTATACCAGGTGCCACAGCGCAGGTTGTCCAATTTGAAGGAGCGCTCACTAGAACTGATAAAAACATCTTTCCACTCCTCTGTGTTGTCTACAGAGTATTGCAGCACAAAACCTGTAAACACACAAAGAAAGACACAATATATACAGTATATATATATATATATACATATATATATATATATATATTTTTTTTTTTTTGCTTTATTACATTATTCTTTCTTTTTCATGGTTAAGATGAAGAACTCTTTTTGTACCAACCCCACCAAACTTTATGACATTGATACCGCTACTGTCCACTAGATGGCAGTGTCAGACTTTACTTCTCTGGCCCAGATAGGCCCCCGATTGGAGGACAGTGTAGCTGCTCCATCTATGCTGCCATTAGTTACCTACAAACCCCAAGACTAGGATGGCGCTGACTGAGCATCTATGCAAATGAGTTCATGCAATATGGTGACTGTTTTTTATAATCAGCTGCCTCGGAGAGCCAACTCCCTCCTGCTCTGAGACACTTTCCATCTAATCCTCCATCTCTGTCTGTCTTTCCTTCTGTTGGTAAATAATTATGTATATATGAATGTCTCCCTCTCTGTGCTTTCTTTGTACTCTTTGCACCATCCTTTGTTTCTCCCTCTCTCTCTAACAGATGGTACGATAGAGTCAAAAACATTAGAAGGGTTAACATGTGCAGATCCTGCGGTGTTTGTTTATAAGTTTTATCGTCACCCTCTGTCTAGCACAGAACAGAAGAGAACACAACAGACTCACTCCGATTCTCCAGGATTACTAACCTACATCATTTGTTTATCTGTTTATTTTTTTATCTTACTTCTACACAAGCTCCAAAAAGGCTACATAACCAGCAGAGACTTTTTTTTTTTTTTTTTTTTAATGAAAACATGCTAACATGTTTCATCTGCAAAGGAATAGTCTGCAGATGCCACTGCAGTAGTAACATAAAATAGATGCTTGATGGCATCAAGCATCTATTTTGATGGCATCAAGCATCTATGGCAAACTTCAGCTTTACATACTGCTGACACTGTGCAGATGGCTTCACAGACACACAGCCGTTCTGGTATACATACAAGATACACACATAGGCTTCATCGGTGTATGAGACAGTGGATGATGTATACAAATAGTGATTTGGTGGTCTATCATTATTTGAATACAAAGCTGCATCACAGTTTATATTACTTCCTGCCTCCATGGATGTAATGCATGCAAAGTAGTGTCTTTCTCTGGGCCTTCCTGGCAGTGTGCTGAACCACATGAATAACACAAAAATATTATATTGTTACAGCTTTTGACAGCTTTAAATTACACTTCTACGAATGGATCAAAGAATTTATTTTTGAATGTGATCTCATGAAGTGTCTTCACTGTTTTTGCAGCCACTTCTTTGTAATGACATATGCAAAGCAAAACACTCTGTGGGTCCAGTTGTGTCTTCAGCTATTACATCAAAATCACCACATGCCTGGTGCTTAATAAGTCTCATATTGGTTTAAAGAGCAAGGAGGAGTCAGACGGATGACCCTGCAACATCCTCACACTGACAAAACAACGGGAACAAAGAAGAGAACCGACATTGCATTTGCACGTGTGGCCATTAAGGCACACACCATATCCATCTTCACACAGAAATCAGCAACAATCAGATAATCACACAGACACATAGACATGGAGAAGCATAAAACCAGGACACCAGTCAATAAAGTAAAGGATTAGTGTGCACACAATGTGAAAGGCAAAATGACAGAGAAAAGACAGACAGAGGGTAAACTAAGATCAGAGGTCAGAGGGAAATCTTTTCTGTTCATTCACATTGAACTTGAAAAAAATCCTGTATAGTGGTCAACTTTAGACACATGAGCTACAGACAAGGAGAAAGAGATGTGAGTGTACAGGAGGACAGACGGAAATACATCTTCATTGTGCAGGGCTACCTACCTCTGATAGAGCTGCCTCCGTTGTCTCCTGGTATCCAGGCCAGAGTGATGGAAGAGGTGGAGGTGGTGGAGACAGTTAGACGAGGCTGATCTGGAGGGACTGAGCAAGAGCACGCAGAGTAAACCACTCAATAATACTTGCTCTTGCTGTATTATAGTAAAATGTTCTTCTTTTTAAGTGGGAAAATATAAAAAAATATAATTATTATAAATGTAAACACTATTTTGGGCACGGTGATAGTGGTGAGTTACAAATGGCATTTTCCTACCTTGTACCAAAAGGTTGACTATAATAGTGTCAAAGCCCAGGGTGTTGGTGGCTGTGCAGGTGTAGTAACCAGAATCTTCAGCTTTGACAGAGCGCAGCACCAATGTCCCATTGGCCAGAATGAGACGCTGTCCATCTAGAGACACTGGGATGGCTGTGTCCTCACTAACAGGAATCAAGGAGAGAGAATCATGAGAGGAGAATGTAAGACTTATTTTACTGCATATTATGTTCGAACATTTTTTTAAATTTTTTTTTGTTACTTGACAGGAGGCTGAAAAATCACCCAAGGACATGAGGTTAACATTAAGGTGAAGTTTACAATCCAGTCAGCATCTGGGTTTGTGTTAGAGAGCTGTATAGTATCTTTCCGAAGATGCACTGCTTATATGAGCATTACTGACAAACTGACCTTTTGCTGAACCATTTCAGACGCTTTTACACTCATCCATTCTAAGAGGAGTCACAGCAGCACTATACACTCAGCTTTATATAACATTTCTGTGGTGGAGTCTCACCTGTCTTTGGTCCATTTTATGGTAGGTGTTGGTTCTCCTACTGAGCTACAGGGCAGTCGTACCTCTTTCATCCAAGGAGTGGTAACGGCGCCCCCAAATGACAAGATCTTAGCTGGGGCTGGTGGAGGAAGAAGAGAGGCATGTCAAAATAATAGATGTGTAAAGACAGAGAAACTGAAAAGAGACCATTAGAGCTGACGGCATTAACACTCAAACAGCACATAATACAAACAGAGCAATAGCCTAATTAATATGCACCAATCGGATAATCTTGCTATTGTCAAATAAACAAATTTCAAACCTATTAAACTAACGCTGTGTCAGAATGTTTTGATCAATACATTGGGATGGTTGACACGAAATGCATAAATTGATTTGTTTTCCATTCGGGATTCTTTCAATAAGCATTTACTAGGAGCAAATGTGTATTGTATTTCCTGCGATTCACACTTGGCAGAAAAGAAATCTGTATTAAATGTGACATTGTCCAGCAAAGAACAGAATAAGAATAAGATATATAAGATAGAACGAAGAATTAAAGGAGAGGATATGAAAAAATGTCTATCCATCCACTCAGGTATATAAACCTTGTGTTCTCTGTCACTCCCCCACTCTCTCTCTCTCTCTCTCTCTCTTTCTTTCTCAAGCTTGGCGTCTTAATGCTTGCGCTCTAGTGCACTTATGTTAAGGCTGAATGAAGTATTGAGTGGGCAAGCCTGGAGGACACTGCCTTTTACAGCTGTCGATCAGCTGACGCACCCACCCATACGAGAACTCACTCAAACCGTTGCATCCAGCAGTCAAAGGACCGAATAGATAAAAGAAAAGGATAACATGGTGGAAAGTGCACTCCGTTCATTCTTACTCCCTTATTCTTTCTGTCTTTTAATCCAAAGCTTATTGATTTAACTGCCCTCTTCATTTTCTTAAACACTCTGCCCCTCTATTGTCTTGTGTATTCGTTTGCTCTGCTCCTGTCGTGTCATTTTCTCTCCTCTCTTTTTTTCATCTCCACCTGCTGTCCTCGCTTTTGCTCCCCCCTCTTATCATATCCCTGGTTGAGGGCAGTTTATCTGGCGCCCTCTGAACTCTGAAATCAATAGCACACCTTTGTAAAGTGAAAGCAGGCGGTAACAAAGAAACAGAAGGGAAGGAGGGAGAAACAAGCAGAAAAGGGATGTGGTTTATAGAGCAAGTGACAGAGTAAGAGGGAGATCATTTACATGATTCACAGAGTCATACGGGATGTAGAGCTAAACATCCTTTAAAAGAATGATATTTTTAGTTCGTGGCATTGTCGATAAGAGGCTTGAAGAGGAATACTACGCTGTCAGTAGCAGTGTCATAACAGTTCCTGAGAAAGAGACAGAACAAACAGTGCCAGAGAGTTCAGGAAAAAAAAAAATTTAGACAGTGTTGTATCATCCATCCAACAACAGCTGATTTGGTGATTTGCAGGTCAAAAGACCTTCAAGGGGTCTAGGTTAGACTAAAACACTTTGATGTGTTAAATTGAGGCACCTCTCCTTTAAATGCTGTGGAAACAATGGTTTCAGTGTAACCTGGATGTCCTTTTTCAGGTTTTCTCTTTCCAATCAAATTATTCCCAGTTTTAACCTTGATGTTTTTTGACCTGCAAATTAACAAAAAACATGCTTACCGGGCATTTAAGCTCATAACGGTGTCTCTCATGACATGGGACTCACCCTTGGCTGCTGGCTCCACAGTGACCTTCTCGCTGAAGTTACCCCGGCCTGCAGTGGTGACGGCTGCAGCCCAGATCAGGTACTGCTGCCGGTGGTTGAGGTGGGTGATTCGGTAGAAAAGCAGCTCAGGGTTAGCTTCATACTCGCTGGGCAGCTGGGGAGAGAAAGTGGAAAGGAAAGAGACAAGCAGCAATATGTATCAGGTATATAACCACATATTTTTTGCATGACAAACATAACAAACTGATTTGCTGTGGAAATTGGTGGAATTTTGCCACACTATGAACAAAAGTAAGCTTAAAAAACACATTATAATATACACATTTTCCACATTTTCAACATTTCCCTAAGAATGAAAAGAATCTGCATTTTATTATATGTTCTAAGCAGCACATAGCAAATTCTGGGGGATGCCAAAGATAAGATCATTTTGTCACTTTACTGGAGAAGCAGGAGTAATGTGAAGAGCTGAGTGAACATCATTCTAATGTGAACCAAACCCCCTCTCCTTGACTCAGTACTACAGGAAAAGAGAGGAGGATGGGTTGGAGGGTACAGAGGTTCTAGGGCATATTATGATAAGGCAAAACTGTGTGGAAGGATGAAGCTTGAGGGAGGGAGAGAGGGAGAGATGAGAGGGTTGGGTTAGGGGGAGTAAAGCCTACTCCCTCTCTTCCTCTGTTCTCCTCGGGGAGGGCAAACAGAGATATGAAACAGGGGAAGACAATGGGCGACAGACAAATGAGACAGTCAGAGATATCATGAACAGTCACACACTAATGAGGCCTATCTACTGCAGGCATCAACAATGACAGAGAGGGGAGGGGAGGGGAGGGAGGGAGGAGGAGGAGAGGGAGAGGGAGAGGGAGAGGGAGAGGAGAGGAGAGGAGAGGAGAGGAGAGGAGAGGAGAGGAGAGGAAGAGGAAAAGGGAGAGGAGAGGAGAATAAACAGACAGAGAGAGAGGAATGGTCACACACAAACAAGCACGAATACGCTGACACACGCAGACACACACATACAGTGGCATACATGACCTGGAGGTGGATGTGTAATTGCAGTGTGTTTAACCCAGCCATGTGTCTGCTGTCTAGACATATACACATCACTGTCCCTTCAAAACACACACAGACATACACAGACACAGACATACTCAAACACAGACCCTCTCTTTTTTTTACTACCTGCCAGTCACTATTCACCTACCCACCAATTATACCCTTATTCCCTCAACTCCTACTCTTCATCTACTCCTCAGGTATTCCAACACCCAGGTAAGTAAACACACACACACACACACAGACACACACACACACACACACACACACACACACACACACACACACACACACACACACACACACACACACAGCTGGTCTTAACTATGAATAGAAGAATATGAAAAAGGGAACACAATCACAAATTTAACACACACGCACTGTAAGGTGGCGCCTAACATTCACTGTCAGCATCTAAATCACATGTTTTACTACAGCCCACCAGTTTGACACTGACACACATTTCTGACTGACAGGCGCTTGTGCACAGATGAAATGACTGCGATACAAGTGTCAAATGGTTTGAAGAGTCTGCGAACGTGGCAGACCAGTACACTGCAGTGTTGCTGAGCTCTGTCCTCGCCTGCTGGGTTGTTGTCTGCAGAATGGTTTATTCTGGGCAAATAGATTCCAGTATTCCTGTTGTTTTTCACATTTATGAGCAGGCCGTCATGGAGGAATCCACTGGGCTTTTTATTACTTCCCTGTGTTCCCTGTTCATCATCCATTCCTCTTGTCTCCGTCCTTTCTGTATTTTTTCTCTCTGCCTATCCTTTACCCCACTGCGCCATCCTTCCCATCTCCTCCTGCCATCGCTCTTCATCCCTCTCTTCATTTCCCTGTCCCTCTCCACATTTCCCTGTCATGTGTGGGCCCACTCCTCGCTTTTCCCTCCATCTACCCACTGACACCCCCCCCCTGTTTTACATCGTCTCTGCATTTCTCCCCCTGACTCTCACGTATATCAATGTCTTCTTCTTCTGCTCTCTCCTCTCTGTACATTTGTCTCTATACCCTCCACTGCAGGAAGAGGTAGGTGCAAAGGGATGGATGGATGGATGTATGGATAGATGGGTGGGTGGGTGGGTAGATGTTGGGAGGAAGGGAGGGAGGGGTGACAGAGTGTGTGTTGCTGTAACGGATATTAAAATATTCCTCCGGCGTGGAGATAGCGGTGATCCGGGGAACGATAGAGCGAGATAATGAAAAGAGGAACAAAAGTACTCCCCACGCGGTGTGTCTGACCCCCCCATCCCTCCTTCCTTCTCTCCAGTCGCACTCATTTACATAGTAATCATCCCGAACTCTGCATGGGGGCTTCAGAGAGAGAAAGAAGGACTGGAAGAGAGAGAGAGGAAGAAAGGGAGAGAGAGAGAGAGAGAGAGAGGAAGAGAGAGAGAGAGAGAGAGAGAGAGAGGAGAGAGAGAGAGAGAGAGAGAGGTAAATAGATAGGGAAAAAGAGTGAAAGACTTGATTTGTAAATGAGGGAGACTAAGGAGAAGATGCATGTCTATTTCTATATAGGTACATTTATGTGTGTGTGTGTATGTGTGTGTGTGTGTGTGTGTGTAAGCAGGATATATTTTGTGATTTTGAATTCACATTAAAAAAACTCATAAAAACATGAGTTGCATATATGTATGTGCCTCTATGAGCTTGGTGTGATACATTTATGAGTGTGTGTATATTCATGTGTGTGTGTCTGTGTGTAAGTGAGAGTGTGTGTTTGCTGTCGGCTTGTTTTCTGCCCTCGTTGATGAACGGATGAGGTTGTCCTGGCAACGTGATGAGACGCAGATATGCAAATGAGGCTGGAGGGTGAGCTTGCACGCACACACACTGCGGTATGAGGAGAGCTCATTTCACACACACATCTTGCTGAGACTGCAGCACTAGACCACACACACACACACACACACACACACACACACACACACACACACACACACACACACACACACACACACACACACACACACACACAAACAGACACACACACACACACACATCCACAAACACACAAATGCAGAAAAACATCATAATTAAATGCATTTTCTTTTATCTTAGCATCATATAAATTGCATAACAGAAGGTATATTATGCATTTAAAAAGGATCTTGTCTCCTTCATCACCAGCCATGTTTGGATGGTCTTCTTCACCCTTTTCCTCTTTCATCCACCTCCCAATCCTGAAACTCTCTGCACCCCTCTTCAAACTCACCGGTTGGCCTGACCCGGGGCTGGAGCAGTAGATGGTGTACTTGCGGATGATTCCATTTGGCTTGTGAGGGGGTAACCAGGACACCACGACACTGCTGGCGGAGGAGGGCACAGCTTTGATGCCAGCTGGGGGTCCGGGGTCTGAATCATAAAGGGGAGAGAAGAGGGAAATAGAGAGCAGAAAAAGCTTGAACCAGTTAAATTTCTCTCTGTGTAGAATACACTAACTTAACAACTTTGAGGGTGTTTTTAGTGCTGTTGGGGAAATTTGTACATTTGTTACCATTGTTAGCTGTTAAATGACGTCAACACATCCAACACCCAGTAGGCCCTTGGCTAAATTGCTGGTACTCAGTACTTTACCCTACTGCATTACAGGCAGTACAGCATGGCTCTGCTGGCTGCGTAGCATTTAGCTCACACTTTGAGTACCAGTACAGTTCTTCTGCAGTGCCAAGAGAGATTTAGTAAAACCAAAAACCAAGTAAGTATGACGTAAGTGGTGTAAAAGCTTATGTGGCTTTCAAATCATATGATGCCGTATGCTCAGCTGAGCCTGCACTCAACAAAATTTCTTAATTTCTTCAATCGTCTAACTTAGGTTTGGCCTTCCTCTGGTTTCTATGATCATGTTATAGCAATGATAACACCCTGGGGTGTCTTCTTACAGAAAAATAGCAGACTTACTGGAGAGAGCTCTTATTTTCTGTTGTGTAATTTTTCAACATCACCTTATGTAATATTTGGAATATTGAAAGCAACATTGTGATCATCACGGTCAAGATCAGACAAGTAAGCTTTTAATTTTATGTGTATATGCAGAAAAGGGCTGAAATTATTAGGTAATCACATAGGTTCGTCAACAGAAAATGTATCTTCATCTTCTTCTTATTATTGATTTATCTTCATTTCTTCTCCTTGTATGTGACTTTTTTCCTGCTATTCTTGGTCTTCTGTGACAGTAAATTGAATATCTCTGGGTTTTGGACTGTTAGTTTAAGTAATTTTGTCTACCTCTTCAAAGTAATTTAATGTGCACTATCGCTCTCTTCCTGTAATATGCTCCTTTTGTCCTGCACCTGTACCTGACTGTGGCTGGATGTGCACACTATCAGCCTTCTTCGCTCATGTATGATTTTCCCATCTGGACAACTCATTGTACATTATTGCTTATTTGACCAGTGACTTCTTTGCATAAAAAGACATATATATATAGAACATACACATAGAGCTATCGGCATGCTAACTTGCAGTCATAGCCACGGCTCTGTCTGATTTTCAGGTTAATGAATACAAGGATCTCCAGGGAACACCAGGTTGGTTAATATACCATTCTCAGTGTATGGTAAAGTGTTAGCATGGCTTCGTGAAGCTAATGATCATGGATTATTTTGATGTCTACGTTACTGTTAGGGGTTAGTTAACCATTACTTTAAGATCAACAAATATAGAGTCAAACGTGTATTTTCTTGGTGTAACATTATGAAAAAAATTAATCCTGCAAAAATTTGACAACATAAAAACAGGTTAACAGAGTGTTATAAACATAAAATCCACAAATTAACACATCATGTATACACTCATGTAAACCAATCAGAATGAATCTCTGTCCTTCTTCATGCTTATGCTTAGTGTCTACTGTCTTTGTGTGTCTGAGAGACAGAAGCAGAGAAAGGCAGGCTGAGAACCGGCTGTTTGCACAATTGTACTGCAAACACTTTTCCATATGCTACAGACAGAACTGAGGGCAAAAAGAAGGATGAGACCGAGTGAGACAGAGAATGCTGAACGTATGTGAAGAGGTTGCCCCTGGACACAGTGTCAACCCGCATCAGGGAAGAAAAAGAGAGCTTTCCCCTGGAAAACGCACACACTCGCACACATGCACACACACTCAAGGACTAACACAACACACATATTTGAAGGGGTATTGCAGCGAGGCCAGCTCATAAAATGGAGATATAGTAAGAAAAAGAGAATAAAGGCCTTTTCTGAAATGACACTTCTTAGAATATCTGCTCTGCCCCTCACTCCTGCGCTCCCTCTCTCCCTCTTTTCCTCCATCTCCAGACGCCTGCCTCCTCTTCTGCCTGGCCCCAGGGAGGGAGAGGAAAGGCGGATACGGATGTAATCCACAGCCCGCCAGTGTAAGCACAAAATTAATTCTCTCTAAGCCACAAAGAATTAATCCCTCTCCTTGTGCTGGGTGCTGAGCTAGACTTGCACACAAACAATGGCACATGTACACACGCGCGCACACCAAAGCTAAGACATGTACACATGCAAACACACACTTAACAACCCCCCCACCCCCACCCATTCCCCACCACCACTTCCACATATCCACATGCACAGACCCACACCCTTAGGCTCCTTAACCACACACACACACTCTTTTTGGCTTCTTAATTCTCATTAGCACTGGTAATAGCACATCAGAGCACAAAGAGGTTTTAATCAGCAACCTCAGCCTTACAAAAGACCAAAGACCAAAGACCAAACCCCCCCCCCAGCTGTCTGCCTCCCACACACTGCCTAAACCAAACCAAACCAAACCAAACCAAACCAAACCTTGGACATGCACCAAAGATGTGGTCAAAGCAATGGTCATCATTTGGTTTACCTGTGTGTCAAGATCTACTACAATATGGACTCACAGTCTTCACGAGTTTGTATGTACAGGACGTTGCTCCGGACTCCATCCCCAGCCTGGGTGTAGGCCAGCACCTGGATGCTGTAGTTGGTGAACTTCTCCAGGCCTCTGAGCTCCACCTGCTCTTTGGTGGTTGTGATGTTTTGCATTTCACCCCACTCTGAGAGAAAAAAAGAAAAAAAAAGAAAAAGAGAGATGTTCAGACCAAGGACTGAGCTGCTGTCAGTCACGGTGTCTACAAAAGATGACCGACACACTCTGCCCACCTCCATCCGGGAAGACGGCCCAGAACACGACACGATATCCCTTCAATACGCCATGCAGTGTCATTCTGGGAGGCTCGGCCCATGTGATCACTGCCTCGTCAGATGTTACAGAAATGGCTCGCACGTTCTGCGGAGGCTGGCTGGGCACTGGAGACAAAAAGAGCGAGAGAGAGAATAGAAAAGGTCAGATAAGTTATCTGAAACATGTATCTGCAGTGATCTAACCTTATGTATTTTACAGTTTAATTCAATAGAAAAGGTCTGCTCATTGAGGGGTGAAAAACAATCGTAGCTCGTCTGACAACTGAACTAAATACACAGACAAACTGGAGAAAATCAAGGAATTCTTTCACCCTTTACCATCCAGATTCCTTCAACCCTTTAAGCAGCTTCAAGATTGAAAAATGATCTTACGCTGTGACCATGTCACATATACAATATATTCTGTATCAGCTTGTCCTGGTTCATCATTGAAGCTGTATAATGTTTACACTGAGTAAAATATTAAAAACCTAACATTGTAGATGTCTTATGGATAATTTTTACACATTTCCTCAGATCCAAATTTACATACCAAATTTGGTTTGTTTGGAAATTATGCGATCTGGCCCCTCCAGCAGGTCAGACGGATTTAAAGTTGTTTTTTTTACATTCCTTTACATAGCTTTAAGGTTGGAAACTATCATATACTCTGTATGAGCTTGTTCCAACTTTTAATTGAAGCGAAGTGAATGAAATATTCAAATCCAAGACTCCATGTTTTTCAGGGCTGCACCATTCCCACAAATGGACATCTTTTGCATCATTTTATACACATTTCTCCAAACTTTAGTTTGAAATATTTGGTATCTATGATTTTTCTGGTCTCCGCCACAAACTAAAATAAAGTTCAGTGGCAAACTCAAAGCATGAGTTTGCACTCGACAGGCTCGAATCCCAGCGTTTAAGAGGATCATAATTGTGAAAATTTAGATGATTTTCAAATTAATGCATTGTCTCCTCAAAATTAGAACTGTTTTGGTTAGCTGATAAATAAATAAATAAGTAAATAATAAAAAAAAAAACCCTCACTCAAACCCTAAAAGGCATTTCCATATCAAACCTGAAGTGAGTAAACAGGCTAGTGATAGATAAAAAGCCCATGACATGCGTCCAGCCTGGTGTATAGGACCAGCTCTACAACCACCATCTCTCTTTCTCTGTACAAGCCTCTCTCTGTCCCCGCCAGCCCAGGTGTCTCTTCTGTTGGCTACCGCTGACCATTAGTCTTTCAGCCTTTGAATAACGCACACTGTTGAAGATGAACAGAAGTCAACTTGTGAGAGAAGGAGGGGCAGGAAGAGAGGAAGAGAGCCGACTGAAAGACAGAGAGCAATGAAAGCGAGAGATTGGGCCAAGTCCACCAGGGAATTTCTCTGCAGCTGGTGAAGGGAGAGGAGGTGGGGAGGAGGACGAAGGGAGGGTGAGGAGAAAGGAGGATTAGAAAAACAGGGTTTTGCATGAATAAACCTTTAGGCTCCGAGCTTAAATAATTAGAAGGCATCAAAACACAGCCCAGTTCCTCCCTTCAGTCACACCTTTACGAGAAGAGAAAATAAGAACTGAGAGAGGCTGTGAACAAAAAAGGTGCCTCCAAATTGTCTGTATTGGGGTTTATGTAGGGTTTAACATGAAGGAAGACAGATGAATAAAAAGAAAGTTTAATAAATCAGTGACTGTTGATGTATAAAAGAACCTTACATAAATAAGTCCATAAGTTTGGAAAAAAAAAAAAAAAAAAGATTGGGAATACAGGAACATAATGAAAGGCAGTTTTCGGACTGGGGCTACAGAGAGGAGGAGATGGGGGTGAGGGGCAGAGGAAGAAGGGAGGAAGGGAGGAAGAGAGTTAAAAGCAAGGGGAGCAAGGGAAGGGCAGAAAAAGATGAAAAGAGGGAGCAGAGAGACAATGCGCTCAGCTGTGGATAATTACAGCAGGAAGCTAGCAGAGGGAACGAGAGAGAGAGAGACGGACAGAGAGACAAGCTAATTATAATTATTTTTAGTATGCTTGTTATTATCACTATTATCATAATGGCCATCAATATCACTGTCGCCACGGTGACAGCCACAGGGAAGAATTGGAGGGCTCTGTCTGCTCTGGACCAATGGAGCTCAGCCAACTGTTCACTGGGTGGACAAGTATGTATGTGACGTGTGTATTTGTGTGCGTGTGTGTGTGTGTGTGTGTGTGTGTGTGTGTGTGTGTGTGTGTGTGTGTGTGTGTGTGTGTGTGTGTGTGTGTGTGTGTGTGTTTGCTTGTATATGTTTGTGAGGGGGGGACTCAGGCAAATGTGGATGACGTATGAGAGAGACTGAGAGAGATGGCATGTATTGAAAGAATTGTTTGCATGTAGCAGCAGATTAATTGTTTGTTTGTATTTTAACTGTAGCTCAATACTAAAGAATAAAGAGTGAAAAAAGCCAAAGTACAAGAAGTACAACATTTAGAGGTCTTCTTGAGAGAAAAAAAGAAAGAGTTTTTTTCTTTTTGAAGATGTATTTATCTGTTTTTATGTTAGCAGCTGTCAACTTGTTGTTAATTTTCTTTTGCTCCTTAGAGGCCAAAAGTCAATTAATACAGCTCAGTTAGAAAATACTGCTTTGTGAAAAATGAATAAAAGGAAAATTTCTCTTGCTTAGTAAATTATAGCATCTGAAACAAACTGAAGTCCAGTGGTCCATTGTCCTACTGCTTTCTTGCTTCACCCAAATTTCGAAGGAACTATTGGATATCTTTTGTGAACACTTATGTAAAAATGTCAACTCAACATCTCTTTTTTTGCTATGCAAAATATGGATCTAGAAAGTGACTCCTTTCAATCCTTCCACCAAGGAGTTGGTGGATGTTTTTGGCTCCATGTCTGTTAGTTGATAAGATACCTCAAAACTTGTTTGAAGACCTCAGTTATGTTTATTAACTGGAAAGAAGAGAAATTCGTTTTTGGTTCAGATCTGGGTAGAGTTGTGTATCGAGACAAAAAAATATTATGATTACTGTCATATTTCTTATGATTACAAGTCTGGGAGTTTTTGAACCTGAATGAAAAAAAAATCTGATGATTTTCTTGCACACTAATAAACCAGATGCAGTTAAAACAAATCTAAATGTAGGATTGTGCAACCTGAGAAAGGGTTTTGGGTCCTAACTGCTTTTTTTAGTTCATTCATTCATTCATCCATTCACTCATTCAACATTTAGCCCATCTGCCCCCTAGCCATCAGGATGCATGGTAAGACATGTCCACATGTCTCACTGCACATGGATCACTCAATCCTCTCTGCAGCTCTGTTGAATGTGTACTGTGTCTATGAAACTGTGTCTTTGACGTTTGTAAAATAAAAAAAAATAAAAAAAAAACATTTTGGTTCCTGCAGCCAACATTCATTCTTGTTGAGAGAATAGAGAGAAAGTAGTCATTTTAGGTTACAAAGCGTGGCATGATTTGACACAGATCAGACAGAGAAGAAGGAAAAAGAACAATGGCAACAGAAAAAAAAAGTGCAGTAACGATGAATCAAAGCCAAAGCAGACAGAGGGTGATATTTCACAGTCCTTACAGTTTACTCTTCCACTGTATAAAATGAACCCCGCTGTTTAACCTATTGCCCTCATTGCTGCTGATCACTAGAGTAGCCCACATTAGCTCTCACACAAACACCAAGAGGCAGAAAAAAAATCCCCTCTCACATATGCTGAGATATGCTGTACATGTGTTGTTTATTGTGACTCTCACCATCTTCCAGTGTTGTAGCATTGATCTCTGAGCTAGAGGGCCCTGTGCCGGCTCGGTTGAAGGCCTGGACAACCACACCATACTGAGCAAACTTCTTCAGGTTGTCCAGAGTGTAGACCTCACTGTCTCCAGTGGCCTTCATCTCCACAATGCTGTACTGGCCATTACTGCCCGGGCCGTTCTCTCTGTAACCGATCTGGTATCCCCGGATCACGCCGTTCTGCAGCTCTTTCCTGGGAGCCTAATGGATGAAATAAGGAAAGACAATACTCACATCAGACTCATCTATTTATATTCATATATTGCGCAATGATTCGGGCACCTCCAAAAGCTTAATGTAATGAAATATAATCAGGACAAAAACAACATTAGGTTACTTTGCAAGCAGCAAAATATGATAAAGTGAGATACACAACCAGAAGGCAAGTAGTTCTAATGCTTTACCTTCCAGGTGACCCTGATGCTCTGAGAGGTCACAGGCTGCAGGATTACATCCATGGGAGGACCATCAGGCTCTGCAGAGAGAGAGAGAGAGAGAGAGAGAGAGAGAGAGAAAGAGAGAGAGAGAGAGACAGAAGGGGTGAGGTGTCGAACAAACATTCTGTGGCGTTCACGTTTCACGTCTCATGACCCCTGACTATTCTTGTCAATAATTTCTCCAAGGAGTTGTTTTTCTCAGTTTCTCTGAGCTAGACTTTCAATACAAAACGCTTATTCAAGGACAGTTGTTAGCGTCATCAAAGTTGCAGAGGCTGAGTGCTAATTCACTCACATTCACATTAGTAGAAAGCAGTGCTATCAAGATACTTACGTGCTTCTTCGGTGCTGATGGTGAGTTCCTTACTGGCCTCGCTCTTTCCTATAGCGTTGTAGGAGTACATGCGGATGCTGTAGACAGAGGCAGGGTGAAGGTCCACTATGTTGGCCTGGTTGTTGGTGGGGGAGATGTTTCGAGTGGCGTGCTTCAGCTCCCAGGAATCTGAATAGTGGTACAGCGTTGTTTTTCATTTTGAGTCACACTTTGAATATATTTGAGGATTTGTATTTTCTCACTGTTACTTAATATGAAGTCTTATTCTATCCCCTCTAATCTTTCTACAAAAATAAAGTAAAATCCTTAAAAAATGTAGGATTTTGTGTTTTGACAGACAGTCAGTTGACAGTCCATCACAATCCTGTTCTGCTCCAGGAGAAGGAAAGAAGCACCAACAGCTCAGCTTTTTATTCCACTGTCACATTTACTTTTCTATCTTCCTTTTCTGTAAACTAAAGAACATACTCTGTTTACTTACCTGTCTTGTTCTTATACTCAATATCATAGGACGTAATGACGCTGTTTCCATCAAATCTCTGTGTCCACCGGAGATTCATACTACGATCCTTCACTTCTCGCACCTCCAACTCTGGAGGGTCTGGGGGCTCTGAGGATTTAAAAGAGAGCTAGTGAAGAGATAAAGGAGGAGAAGGCAGCAGCAATAGAGAGACAATTTTGGATGGCAAGAGGGAAGAGCGGGTTTGTGTATCTTTTAGCAGTATGAAGAGGAGACGGTACAGGTGCATGCATTTGTGCAGGAATGGTTACCTTGCACAGTGAGCTGGATAAGGCCTCGCCCTTCTCCGTAAGAGTTGATGGCGTGACAGGAGAAGAAGACTGAATCCTCACGCTCTGCTGGCTTTAGCTGTAGGGAGAAAGGTAGAGAGAGAAATGTCAAAGAGACAAACGGCAATCTTTGCGCAGGCAAATTGTGTAAGGTAGAGCTTTGTGATGGAGAGGTATTTATGGTGCCTCACGGTGCACTGCGTTTGTAGGAGCGTCACCAACATTTTTTTGGTGTCGAGATTCACAGTTTTTTAACCTACCGGCTTGAAAAATGTCAAAAATGAACTATGCCCAATGCACCCTTTGTGCTATTTTTGTCACTTTAGCCAGTGAAGGTGCGTCTACATAGACCGCATTTAAGCAAGATTTGCCTGCACTTTAAATATATATATTCTTTAAACAGTAGATATGACCAAATTCACACCAAAAATACAGTTTTTTCTGATTATGTCAATAACACAAACAGAGAATTTTCATGTTTGATTCTTACCAGTCATGATAAACTACCTATACAATCGTTTGAAAGTGACAGGTGTTGGGTTCCTCCTTAAGTCTCTACTTTTGAAATGGGCACATTGTCAAACCGCGGATACAGATGCCAAATCTGCTGGCGTAACGTTGATTAAAATGTTGTGCAAAATACACACAACAAGCTCCTGTGCTCTCTCATGCGCATCTAACCATTTGGTTTGGCAAGTGAGATGATGACATCCTCAGAACTCATTGGACACTGTTGATTCAGGTGCTCTTTACATCGCAAAGCTCCCTCAGTCCCAGGGACCCCTCTCTTAGTATCATCCAAAAACACCACATCACCAGGCGGAGGCAGCTGCGTCTCCATTTTCCTATGATTCTGGCTGATTTATCACCTCAAGTATCTCATTTTCTAATACAGTAGAGGGGTTGGACTTGCTGCTGCCATGAATCATAACATGATGTTTTTTAAATATGTCCGGAAACATGGATTTAATAGAAAGAGAGATATCATCTTTTCTTGTCGTCATATTTCAGGACACTTTGTATTCACAGATGCAAAGATTTTCCTCTCAGGTGATGCTGGTTTGGACTCAATTACCAAATGTCCAGTACAGGGGGAAGAACACAGATTTGGAAGAACTGATGTGATTGGCCATGATTGATACCAGGCTTTAACAACCCTCAACACACCAGCTGATATGACAATGGATTCTTTCTAATCTCACCCTTTTTATACACACCTCAGGCAGTGAAAATGCAAAGGTTCACACAACACACCGGAGTGTAAAAGTAAGAGTCATAGACACTCTGCTGTCTGATTTCAAACAACTACGTGCTCTACCATATATAAGTGTTTCTTACCTTGAGTGTAGACAACACCTCATCAGTCTTCTCATTGGGACTGGTGGTAATGGAGTATCGGGGGTTGCGGTCAGGGTCAATGACCGTGTCGCCTCTTTCCCAGCGGATGATGATGGGCCATTCTCCCCTGGCTGTGCAGTTCAACTCCTTCACGTGACCCTTCTTAGCCATGGTGGTGTTGGGGTGACTGGTGATCATTGCGGGAACTGAAAGGAGAAGGGAAATGGAGTGTGAGATGAGGGGAATGTGAGGACAAATGGGGGGGGAAGCAGGGAGAAACGGTGACAGTAAACAGATTGATGAAGGGGATATTAGATAACAGAGGCAGATAACAGAGGGAGAGGGGGAAGAAAAGAAAGGAAAGAGTAAGTGGATAATAAGCAGAGTTTAAGTGGAAAGGGAGAACGAAGTGAAAGAGGGCAGAGGAGAAGGGTAGGACAGCTGGCAGTTAAAAAGGTGGAGTTCGGAGTAGCCAAGTTCCATTGCAGTGGAGTAATGAAGAGCTATGGTCAATGAGGTAAAGTCAATAAACCACCTCTCTCATTCTCCAATAGTTAACGTTGGGGTCTAGGTGAATGAAGAGGCAAAAACGATACACTCTACCTTTCGTGTACACTCTGTACACAAAATCACTTACACACTCAATCTTCTCTGGCCAACAAACACACAGACACACACACAATATCGATCTGAGGAGGGTTCTGCTGTTTTGTTTTCATCACTTATTCATCTCACCCTCCCTCTCTTCCTCCCTCTCTGCTGAGTGAAACAGACAGAATTGAGGGAAGCAGAGGAGAGGAACGGTTCAATCAATAACACTAACACCAGAAGGAGAGAGAGAGAGAGAGAGAGAGAGAGAGAGAGAGAGAGAGAGAGAGGGGCAACCCTGTGATAGAAGAACACGGTGAAACTAGTAGATGCACCTGGTTATATGTGTCTGAGTGAGCAAGAGTCAAAAGGTTCCAAAAATTAAGCATTAACATCTCTCTTGAGAGTAAAAGTGTGATAATGTAAAAAGGTTAATTTACGACATGATAAAAAATCACATCCCATAATGCCCTGCCTGATGTTGACACTCTGCGTGCATATATATACATGTACATTTTCCCTATTCATTATTCTCTATGTTGCTCTTTATTGTTTTGCTCTTATGTCCATGGTCACCTGTGCTCCACCAATTTATCATTGAGCAGGTAGGTGTGTATGCTCCTGCCCACAGAGCGCAGGGAGAGTAGTGTGAGCTGGCTCATTGGTTTGACACAGTTAGCGACTGTGTGTGTGTGTGCACGAAGACTGATAAATCAGGAGCACTGGAGCATCCTGGATGGCCTCACCGCAGTCATCTACGCTGTGAAAAAGTCATACTCTGATACATTAGCGTATGTGAGTGAGTATACTCACTCTTAACAGTGAGAACCATGCTCTTGCTGATGTCAGAGCCCACCCCGTTGGAGGCCTGACAGAGGTAGAAGCCACGATCTTCCTCCAGGACATGTCTGATGAGTAGAGAGCCGTTACTCATGATCTGGATCCGGCCTGTCAGAAGCACAGGGTGGTACTGCTGCGGGTTCCCAATACCCGCTGGACAGAAAGACAGAGACAGCAACAGGAACAGGTGATTATGTTATAGTAGCAGGACAGTATGGACTATGACTATTACTTTGGGCAAAGAAAAGCAGACAGATATACATCACAGTACGTAGAAAAAGAATGAAAGAGGTTTCATGTACCTAGTGTACCTTTGGCATGCTTCCACATGACCTTGGGAGGAGGGTATCCATCAACAGAACAGTTTAGGATCCCTGCCTTCCCATAGATCCCATCCTGGTTGTTGGGCTGCACCACAAACCGAGGAGGCACTGGAGGAAGAGGAGAGGAGAAATTTATGAAAAGACAAAGACTTCCTCAAACTAGAACCGTATTAAATGTTTCTTGCATGGCTAATGAACAGTTTGTCAGTCAACACATCACCACTGGTACGGCTGTACCACATATCTGAAACCTTTCATTGGTTATGTTGATTATAGTGAACTGGAATAAATGTGGTACAATTGACTGATTTTCAGGAGCAGAAGATGTATTCAGATCACTTTTGGACTGTTTTCTACTTAAGTAGTAAATAGACTATTTACTGAGCCCAAAAGACGCTACTTTTTTGGCCCTTTATCCACGATTGTCTGTGACTGACTGACTGACTGATCATAGCTGAGTGATCATAATTCCACCATTGGTCAGCCAAATGCCACATGACTGCCAATTGGCCGTTGCTCTTTCACAATTAACTGGTGCAACCATGTTCTATTAGAGGCGGCGTGTTGCCAACTCAAGTGTTCAGACTCCTACTTTTTTTTTTACATTTAGTTATGTTGCAGCAAAAACATTTTGTGTCCTTCTAGAAGTCTCTTCCATCTCAACACAGTATCTCTGGAGCTCAGCCAGAGTGACCATCAGGTTCTTGGTCACCTCTCTTACCCTGCTCCCCGCAATTTTTAAGTTTGGCCGGTCCGCTAGCTCTAGGTAGAGTACTGGTTGTTCCAAAACTTCTTCCATTCGAGAATTGTGGAGGCCACTGTGCTCTTGGTAACCTTCAGTGCAGCAGAATTTTTTTTGTAGCTTTCTCCAGATCTGTGCCTCGATACAATCCTGTCTCTGAGCTCTGCAGGTTGTTCCTTCCACCTCATGACTTGGTATTTGCTCTCATATGCAGCTGTGAGACCTCATATAGACAGGTGC
The DNA here is from genome assembly GCF_002260705.1 of Seriola dumerili. Taxonomy (NCBI): domain Eukaryota; kingdom Metazoa; phylum Chordata; class Actinopteri; order Carangiformes; family Carangidae; genus Seriola; species Seriola dumerili. The sequence goes on along the minus strand of NW_019174454.1, from coordinate 1,643,083 downwards.
CTGCCTCTCCAAATCATGTCCAAACAATTGAATTTACCACAGGTGGACTCCAACCAAGGTGTAGAAACATCTCAAAGATGATCAAGAGAAACTGGATGCAGCTGAGTACCATAGCAAAGTGTGTGAATACTTATGTCAATTTGATATTTCAGTTTTTCCTTCTTAATAAATTTGTAAAAGTTTCTAAAATTCATTATGTGGTATTGAGTGTAGATTGATCAGGAAAATTTTTTAAATTTTTAAATTTTACAATAAGGCTGAAATATAACAAAATGTGAAAAAATTTAAGGGGCTTTCTGAATGCACTGCTATCCAGGCTCTCCAGTACAGCAGACCTGCTCAGCCCTCACCTTAAAGTGGTGAAGACTTGCCTTCCTGGCGGCCTGTCAAAACAGGATTCTAATCAAATATATATAGGCTGAAGCGAGGGAGATTCATCCAGCCACTAACTGTCCTTGCCAAAGTCCTCCCTACTGCCATTTCACTAGCACCCTTACTGGCCTCTTTTATTAAAAATACTTAATGAAATAAATTGGTTAACAACATTGTAACAGTTGTTATATACTTTTGCTGCCAGGGAAATGTTCATTTCAAAGTCGAGACGAAACGACAAGAGGCTACGGACCTGAACCTGTCACACGCAATCTGTACTTTTACATCACTGAGGAGAGGCTATAGGTACTTCAAAGAAACTCTTAGACTACACACAATAAATCTAGGATACCTTTACTTTAAATGTAGATAAGGTACTTTATTTTATACTGGCAGAAACTTAAAGCAATAACCAGTCATAACTGATTCAAAGTTACAAATATAAAACACAACAATTATCAAATACTCAATGCAATCCATCCCAATTAAATCTATTCTGATTGTTCTACCTACAACCTCCTTGGATTCTGAGTGATAAGGCTGAAGGCAGAAAAAATCCCCAAATTTTCATAAGCCTGTAACTGCAGACAAAAGTGAATGAGGACAGATAACTGCTGCTGCAGACACTTTGTCTTGGCTGAATTCAGCAGCCCACCTGGCTGCATCCCTGAAGCCTTGCTTGTTGAGTTTCTTCATTGATACATGTGACACCATCATTGTCAATTCTGCAGAATTTGGTTACATCATGTCTCGAGTACTCCAGGCATACTCGGTATGCACTCTATTTCAATTCAGGTACTTCCCTATTTCACACACATCTGTGACCACTCGGCCTCTCTGGCACTTTCCTCCCTTTGTGGTTATGGATCCTTTGTTATGGTTGATAATTCAGGTTTTCTTCTCCAATCTAAACCTCTCCAATATTCTGGATGCTCAGTGGTAGAGTGGGGTTGTGGGGACTCCATCTTCTCATTTATAGCCTCCCTTCTTGGACTCATATGGACCTGTCTGTCTACTTTGACTGGGGTATAGCACGGCCATCTCCACTTTAGAGGCCTAAATGGCCTCCTGGTTTTAACATCGATGTCCATTTTTCTGGTCTTTTTGAAAATATATGTATACACACTCACACACACAATATATTGTATCACTAACTGAACCAAATTAGTATTACTAATTTAACTAATTACCACAGGAAGGTGGACAAGACAAGTAGGCTACAGCATACACCTTGTTCCAAGTGAAAGCGACCATTAATCCAAAGCAGTACAGGTCTGAGAGCTCTAGAGGTACTATGGTGTGAACAGAAAGAGGACTGAGGCTCCATCTGAATTGAAGTGGACCACAAAGCGAACCATATTCATGTCACTTCTAAGGTTCTCTCTGAGTGATCATTTTATAAGTACATATAGCCAAAATCACAGCACAGCTGTTAATACAGTTGTACAGTGTCTTCTGTGGCTCTGGAGGCTAGAGAGCAAGGAGTCTAATGAAAGATGCCATTGAGTTGCATTATGGGAAGTGAAAGATCCAGTGTTTTTGGAGCGTAACCCATAACGAGGACGAAAGGGAAGGATATATCACCTTCTGCTGATTCATTTTTAACCATATTTTATTGAAGTGCAATTCTAAATCAATTTCTTTTAAAATAACCCCTTTCCTTTCTCCTTCAACCTTTTCTAAATATTCACTTTCATATCCTCTATCTTCTCACACTCCTTTTTTTCTTACCTGTAACTGTGAGCTGTCTCTCTGTGCTGACAGTGGCAGCGTCATTGCTGGCAATGCAGGTGTAGTTGCCGTTGTGTTTGAGCGACACCTTGGATATCTGGAGGGAGCTCATGAACTCCTTCGTGTCGATAGTGATGCCCGAGGAGGGCACGATCTCTTGCCCGTCCTTACGCCATGTGATGCGTATGGGCATGTCTCCAGACGACACCACGCAGGCAATGTACATCAATTTACCGATGGAAGTCGGAGGAAAGTCAAATGGCTGGATCAGTGGAGGAACTGAGAGAGGTACAGAAGGAGAGCATGAAAGAGTGAGCAAGACAGGTGAAGGAAGGAGAGGATAGAGTGTAAGATGTGTAGAGAGGGTAGGGAGAGTAAATAGAAATGTAGGTGAGTCAAAGTAATAGAGAGGAAAATAGTGAAGTGAGATGAAAGAAGATAGAAGAGGCAGATCAAGTCGAGGAAATATATGATGATAAGGAAAGTGGGGGAGAAAAAGGCAAGGACAGGCAACGGGGTGAAATAAAGGGTAGATAGAAAGAAGACAGAATGAGGCAAAGAGGGAATGAAAATAAAGAAAAAAAGATGAATGAAAACAGTTACGGGGTTGTTTAAATGAGTGGGGTGAGAAAGAGGTGAAGATAGAGATTTGAGGCAGATATGAATAAGTGAAGGGTGGAGAATAGAGAGAGAGTCAGATGTGAAGACAGGGAGAATATGGGTAGACACACAGATTTGAAGATCCGGGGGCATCGAGAGGACATGTGGTGGGAGAGTGAGTGATGTAAAAGGAGAAGAGGTGGAGTTAGAAAGAAACAGAAGAGGGAGGCAAAAAGACAGAGTTAAATTTAATTTTGAAGGGCATGGTTCAGATTCATTTTCACCTGGCAGGCTGATTGGTAAACTACCGGTCCGTCTGTCTGTCTGTCTGTCTGTCTGTAGGTGATCATAAACCTTGAGTCTCTCCCCTAAGCCTGGACCCCCAAAGCCTCCACGCCATCGCAGCCTGGCCCACTAGCCCACTACCCACTCTGCAGCCGCCTGTGCCCACTACCAACCCCTCCACTCAACCCCGCCCTGCCCTGCTAAAGCCAGCCCATAATAGCTGCTCTAATTAGAGCCCCATCCACAGGGGGAAGAACAGCGTTGCCATGGAGACCGGCAGAGGTGATGGCGGTGGTTTGGAGTGCAGGAAGAGGGGAGGGAGATGGTAGTGGTGGTGGTGGTGGTGGGGGGGTTACAGCTGAGACATCTGGGGGATTTAATCTGGGCCTCGTTAAAATTCATCTAATTAAATCAGAGACATGACGAGCACACGTTCATACAAGCACATACCTACACCCACACACGCAGCAAATGTACGTACACACATGCATATGCACACTCATGTGCACGCACGTGCATGTATGTGACCACCGAGTACCACACATTTCACACATCAACCAATGTCAAACCGAAACACACACAACACACAATCACACTCGACAACTTCCTAAAACAAACATGTCATGCTATCGCCGCAGAGAGCAGAGCGAAATAACATACAGGGTGACATGCCGAATATACACATACACATGCACACACACACAAACAAACACACACACACACACACACACACACACACACACACACACACACACACACACACACACACACAGTCTTTGCCATTCACACACATATATGTATGCGTGTGGCATACACACAAATCTTATACAATAGCACTCCTGCTCTATGTAATTGCTGAGTGGTTGAGAGAGCACACTAGGCCACTCCGCCCCTTAATCAGGGGTTATTAGAGGCATTGCATACAGCTTTCTTCTTTCCTCTCCCTCTGTTACACTCGCACCCTCCTGCTCCAAACCAGCCTTACTCACTCTCCATCCCTCTTACAATCACTCGTGTTTACATTCATAATTTTTTTCAACTGCCTTATATGACACAGTAAAACAAAGCTAGACTCATATAAACCAAAATTCTACATTACTTTATATATTTACATATGGTATGTTCACCTTATTGCACAAATCCTAAACACAAATAGGTATATATTATTTACATCAGCACACAAGATTATGTCTGCTCGTGGTATGTACGTTACTACAGACATTGATATGGCTTTTTATGGAGGGAAAAACCTGTTATTGATTAAAAAAAAAAATTCAGTCCTGTGACTGACCTTTGACAGTGACATAAACAGTCTGCGTGATGAACAGCTGTGGCTGGATGAGCACGCTGCAGACGTAGGCTCCCTCATCCATTCCCTTCTGAACATCGCTGAGCTTCAGAGTCCCATTCTCATACACCACCTGAACAGACATCAGCAGTGTTACATGCAGAGACGATACATGCTAGGTCCTCTTATTCATTTAGAGAGCTGGGAATTTAAATGAGATGCTGCTAAGATCAAAACATGGCCAACACTGATGCAAAAGGAAGTCCCTTTGATTTGCCTTCATTCATTTGTGTTTGGGAGTTTTCAGCTACCACCCAATGGAAATATTTTCTGCTATACTGATAAATCAAATCATAGCAAAACATAGTCTAATTTAATATACAATACAATAAGTGGCTCACAGGGACTATAGAAGGCAGTGGTCATTAATATTGTGCATCTGATTGAAACTCTTTATTTTGTCAAACGCTTACTTGACTTTGGTAATATAAAGATGAGAGCATAAATCTTTTGCGAAATTATCACATGTGAAATGTTTCATGACATGATACATTTTTGTATCTCTCTTAAAGGTGCAATTTGTGACACAAAACATTGCCCTTCTATCATTCCCTAATTGTTTCACAGTACACAGACTGACACTAGACAATAACTAATTCTAAGGTATTTGTGTTTTTTTGGTACATATTTTGCTCATAAAGCTATAAAGAAGGCAACATAATCAGCTGATAAATAGTAATTTATATGGTCAGCCTTACTGACTTAGCCTTTAAACAACACTCCAGAAATACAGTATATGTACAGGATAGGATTAATGCACCTACATATTGTATATTCATATTATACAATGCTGTATAGAAAATAAGTTCTGAGCTATTTGATTGTCTTTGAGCAGAAGTGCAGAAAAGTCCACCTGGCGATGGTTATCAGGCAGCAGAAGTCCCTCCTTGTACCAGTTGATTGAGTAATAAGGGTACCCAATCACACGGCAGTTTATGAAAGTGTTTCTTCCTGCCACCGCAGTGATGTTCTTCATAGGCCGAATCCTCGGAGGACCTGAGAGAGAGAAAGAGAGAAATGGGCAGAGGGGGGGATATGAAGAGATGGGTTGACCAGAGATAGAAAAGAGAAGGAAAAAGAAGACCATTAGTTGATGGTGTCAGAAGCAGGTCATGGAATTTTAGGAATATAGGGGAGGGGTGATTGGGAAGGGAGTTGGGCGGGGGGGGGGGGGGGCGGGCAGAAGAGTTAAAAAAAATCATGTCAGGGTGTAGGGAGAGAGAGAGAGGTTAGAATGTCTTGTTTTAATGTTAAAAAGCAGCTTTTATTCTGGAGTTTTTCTGGAGGAGCACCGACACACTGCACAATTTCTGACCATTACTGCTTAGATGTGCCTTCCCACTCCTGCCCACCCACAATTGTCTTCTGCTGAAAATCTGTTTAGCCCATCCCAGACACATGAGGCTGTTTTGGATTTTTTAAGTCTAGACAGTTACTCACCTGTTAAATAAGCTACCTTTATAAGACATGAACTGAAAAAAAAGCCTCACCAAATAAGTTAGGAAAGTTTCAGCTTCATGTACTGGGAGCAGAAAGTGGATGTAAATGTTGCAGATCATGCCCCAGTTTCTCTGATACAGGTGGTTCACATTGTTTCCCCTAGTAACAGACACTAACTAGATGCAGAAATACAGGGACGCCAGACTTCAGAGCAGCAGCAATAGTGTTATTGTTTACAGGTCAGATTGGATTAGCGATTAAAATTTTATTTAATGTAGCTGACATTTAAACAAACTGACTTTTAATGTAACCCACTGCATCAGTAATCTAAAAAGAGAGAATAACAGAAAGGAAGGAAAGTGAGTGGGTGAAACAGATGAGAACAACTAAACTGACTTTATTTTGTACTTTGTATGGAGGCTTTTAGTTTACTGGAAAGTGGCACATTTACACTCATGGGTGCACTCATGCAAGACCAAGTGTCATATTTTCATACATGAATTTTCATTCATGCCGACCAACCACTCCCAAGTGTTTTACTGTAAATGTATCCTGCACCTGCCACATCTGTGTTGGGTGCTGCAGGATCCTAGTTCTGTTGCAGAACTCTTTAACAACCCGATCATGGATTGAGTGTGTCCATATGTATGCAATGTACTTTTTATTCAGTGTGGGGCATGGACAAAGTGCTGCGCATTTCCCATGGTTACATAGTGTAACTTATGCATGGTTTTTCTTTGTGTTATAACAAATGATTATGTGGTCTGTCAACATTTGTGCTGAGAACTCTGTGAAGGTCATGCTACATATTTTGAGTGGCAGTGAGACTGAGCAGTAGTTGCCACAACAGGTAATTGGTAAACGAACTGGAACAAAATTCATGTGAATGATGCCCTAAAAATACAGAAAATATAACACAGCTTATAACACAGCTTAACTGGCTCAGTGTGCATCATTGCCAAAAGACCAGAGGCTGTGGGCAGGCAGGCAGACAGACAGTCGGACAGACACAAACTGTGTTTAGCATTAGTGGAAGACACTGGGAGCTATCACTCAATCATCCGTCACTTCTGCTCCGACCTTCTCACCATTGTTCGTCTTGTATCTTTGTTTTTGTCTCTCCCTCTAGCCCTCCTACCCCCAACTCTCTCTCTCTCTCTCCTCCCTTTCTCAGCGCGTGCTGAGCTTTGAAGTCACAGCTCTGACGAGTCAAAGATGTATTATTCAGGAGCACCATCGCACAGACACACACACACACGCTGACACACACCCTCACACAAACACAGCTACAGTGTGCATGTGCATGTGTGTTCAGCTATGTCTGTGTGGCTCAGTGTCTTTGCTGCTGGCCCCCTCAATGAATGGGATAAGTTGAGTGTATCGCATTTCAGTGAGTGGATAAGCATAGTGGCGTGTTACTGCTTTTCCATGTGTGGCTAGGCACGTGTGGCCATGTATGTGTGTTTATTGGCTGTATTGGTGTCGGGTTGTGTTGTACGTAGGGCTGAAGCTCTCTGGCAACGGGGCTCATTCTCACTCCAGTGATCATTCTGGCATGTCTACTTAGAGCAGACTCACATGTCACAACTACACATCTCACCAAAGGACAGAGACGAGAGAGAGAGAGAGAGAGAGAGAGAGAGAGAGAGAGAGAGAGCGATACAGCCCTGTCCATCGGTGTCACTCCTCATCTTTGTCATCTCCGACGACACTGACATCACCAGTCCTGTCACCAGAGTTCACCATCACTCCCACCCCAACAGACAATGGCACTCCTCCACTCCTCTCTTCTCCATTCTTTTTCTCTCATTTCATCTATTCTCTCCCATCTCTACGTCTCTGCACATCTGTTTCTGTCTCTTCTAAATTTTCTTCTTTCATTTGTCTCACGTTGCCTTAATCTCACTTCCTCTCCTTTAGCAAGTCTTTCTCTCCATATGTTGAACTATAGTCTCTCCATTTTAACATTGTCTCAGTGTGTGTGTGTGTGTGTGTGTGTGTGTGTGTGTGAGTGTACATACAGGTAGGTACGGCAGGTGGATGAGTGGATGAGTAGGTGTATTTGTTTTCTTTATGTGCATAGCAACAGGGCAGTAAGCTTGTGGAGACGGACAACATGTATGGGCTGCTAGAGAAACAAAACTCTGACTGCTGCAGATAATTAACATGTAGGTGTAAAGACTGATGGACAGAACAAGAGAGAAAATGTAAAACAAGAGAAAATCTAAAAATTTTCATATGAGAAAGCAAAACACACACACAGAAATAGAGGTAGAGATATAGAAGGGTACAGGATAGGATATGGGTCAGGGTGGGGGTAGGGGTCAGGCTATGAGAAGCCTCTGTATGACTGATATTGAAAAGTAGACAGGCACCTCTTACGTTTATGCGCGCTTGGTACTCGGCGCTACCGGCCGAGTTTCGTGCGGCGCACCGATACACTCCTCCGTCGCGGATCTGCGGGCTGCTGACGTTGACGTGGCTCACAGTGCTGCCGTCGGAGAGTGTGTATTGGCTGGCTCTGACACGCGACAGGTCCCGCGCCACGGGCTCGTCGTCCAGGGTCCAGGTGATGGTGGGAGGAGGCGCTCCTTTGGCGGCGCACATCAAGGAAAACGGTTCACCCGGGACCACCACCCTCTCACTGAAGGAGGCAACGATACGGGGTGTGCCATCTGAGAAACAATCATGATACAAGAGATGTAAATGTGAATTAACAGCATGTAACATAACAACAGCAAATCTCTCTGTGTGCTAGAATCCACCATATGAAAACACTTTTGTTTTGCTTTTTGTTCTGTTTCTCTTCATGTAATATGTGTGCAAATGTTGTGTATGATTGCATACACTCAATGTGTACAATAAAATAAAAATGAATTGTGAATCATTAAAGAATTAAACAAGATGGATCATAACAGAAATGCAATGCAACTGTCAATGTGTCAATTTTATGTCAATGCCCTGTTAGCATCTTAGCAACAACCGCAATCAAATCTCCTGATAACAGACACACAACTGCAGATATGAAGGAGACGCATCTTGGTGCATATAAAAATGTAATGTGTAATTGTTGTCTCCTTAAGTATTAAAAAAAAACAAAAAAAAAAACAATCATTTTTACCCTCACCGTGATAGCAGTGTAATAAACCTGGACAGTTTTTGTTTCATATACACTCATGATTGGGGTAATCCCTTTCTGTCCTCACCTTCCAGCAGTATGATGGAGAAGTCCTGGGCAGTCTGGCCCTTGCGTGTGGCAAAGCACTGGTAAGCTCCCGAGTGTCTCTTTTGTGCAGCAGAAATGAACAATGTCTCATTGTGAGCCCCCTGGATGGAAAAGTGCTGATCGGGCAGGACAGGTTCAGTGTTACGGTACCAGGACACAGTAAAGTGGGGGGAACCCTGGACGGCACAGGAGAGGATGACTGTACTGCTGATCCCTGTCTTCAGGTTCTTGGGAGACAAGGTGACCCGCAATGGCTCTGGAGGGGGAAGGAGGACCAGGTAGAGCAGAGATAAAAAAAAAAAAGAAAAAAGAAAAAAAAGAAAGAGAAGTTAGACGGAAACATATGCTCTTTGAAATGTCAATCATACCTTCACACTCACATTTTATTGAAAGAACAGTGCTCGGTGTGTGCGCAGGCTTGCCTCAGAGAGTACAGGTATTATTTGCATTACTGAATGGAAGCAATCTGAACAGAGCCACGCTGTGCTGGCCAGGCAATGCAAATCATATTTCGGTGGGGTGAGATCGTGAATTTGTTGTTTGTGTCTGAAGATTTCTACAATTGCCTTTGTGTGTGTGAGTGTGAGTGCATGTGTGTGTGTGTATGTGTGTGTGCTAAGCAGCGAGGAAGAGCGAGACAGAAAAACAGAAAGGGGAGAAAATGTCAGTGAGCAATAAAGCAGCTGGTGTTAAGCGCTGGAGGCTGCTGAATGTGTGTGTGTGTGTGTGAGTGACAGTGTATGTGTAAGACTTTCTTCACAGGGAATGAGTGCATGTACTGTAATTGTGTGTGTGTGTGTGTGTGTGTGTGAGTGTCCCACCTTCCACGGCCTGTCACAGGAGGTTTGTGGCTTGTTCAGTGATGTGCCCTGTTCCCAGTCTGCCCAGTGTCCACTAAGGGTGAAGCCCTTTTCCCAACCACCCTCAAATCCCCCCGCTGCCCCTCCCCCATTGTCTCCACAAGTGTGACCTCTTATCTGTCTGCATCACCGACACACATCTCTTTCATTCATACACACGACAGTATGAAATATAGCACGGCAGGGGAACGAGCCATCCGTGGAGATCAAGCTCACGCTAGGCATATGTGACGCTGGTTTGGGGTGGCGTGTAGGCAACACGTGGCCGGGGCACAACCAACAGAACCTAAATGATGATGTAAATAATTGTGCCTGTCGGGAACCTGACATTACATTCCTTAACTGTGTCCATCTCACTCTTTGGCTCAGTCTATAGTTGTCAGTGTAGAAGAGTGGTCAGGTCAGGAGAGGCAGAGAAAGTGATCAGTGATGCTTTATTGGGTGCGGAGAGGTGGTCACAGGACTTTAATTTTAATATTTCAATCACACTGTTGTATTGTCTTCAGTCTTTTACCCACCTATGACATTGAGGTGACCCGTCACCTCTTTGGAGCCAAAGCTGTTGGTGACCTCACAGATGTAGTTGCCGCTGTCCTCGAGCCTCAAGTCTGAAACGGTGAGGCCAGTGATGCGCCGCGTCCAGCGGGAGTCTGCAGGTAATGGCCGACCATCCTTCAGCCATCGGATGGTGGGGTTTGGGTATCCAGATGCGATGCAGGGCAGTTCCACACTGTGCCCGACCTGCACCTCACCGGACTGGAAACTGTCCAGCACTGACGGGGTGGACTCCGTAGGGTCTGTAGGTGAAAGATGTCAGAGAAATTATATATCAATTTGGAATCATTAGTCCTTTAATTTATTTTTAGATCTTTACGAGAACAGTTTGATGTTTTTGAAAATACACCACTTTCTTGTTGGGAGTTCGACGAGAAGATTGATACCGCCCATGTTTGTGCAGTAAGTTAGCTAAGCTTAGCACAAAGAATGGAAAAAGGGGAAAACAGCTAGTCTGGCTCTGCCCAAACATAACAAAATCCACCTACAAGCACCTCTAAAGCTAACACATTGCATCTTGCATAATAAGTGTAAAAATGACACATGGTTTTATGCTAAGCTAAGATAACCATCTCGCTCAAAAGCTTGATATTTACCATACAGACACAAAAGTGGTATTGATCTTCTTTTCTAACTCTTAGCAACAAAGCCAATACCTGTATTTCCCATAATGGTGGAATATTCTAAAAGCCAACACTCACATTGTGGTTGGCATGTAGCAGCTATTATGAGTGGACATGGTAACATGTTGCATACCCATAACAGAGAGCCTGGCTCCATTGCTCTGGCGAGTCTCTCCACTGTACTTGTGCTTTGTGATGCAGCGATAGGTGGACAGAGCGTCTTCCTTCTGCACTTCTGAGATATACAGAGCGCCAAATGAGGTCAGGAAGAAACGGTTACCTGCGGAAGACAGCGGAGAGGAAGCAGGGAGAAGAGGAGAGAAGGATGTTATTTAAACTATTTAAATATTACATATTTGGATAACAAATGTGCCATATTATTTACATGTTAGATGCTGTGTCAATATAGGTGGTTTTGCATTAGGCGGGGCTCTTCAGAGTCTCTGTTTTGAGCCCTACTCACTCTGTAAAGGGATAAGGTTATCTAATCAAATATTCCAGCCAATAATCACAGATGGGGGATTGTGATTGTTGTTTGTTGACTAAAGAGTTTTGCTGCTATAACCTTCAACCTGTAGCTTATGGTGGTTACTATTAGCTCATGTTAGCAAATTTCAGTTCACCGATTCAGTGACTTTATTTGTGCCACTGTTACACTATGTTTTAGCATGTGATCAGCTGAAATGACTAATTAGCCTCTGCCAACCTGCTTGCAGTTGCAGGACTATGGTCACAATCTCCAGTTACAGTGTTGAATAATGGCCAGAAGTGTTTTAGCAGAACATTGATGTCACAGTGAAGTTGACCTTTGACCATTTGGATATAAAATGTCATCACTTCATCATTTTATCCTATTAGACATTTGTGTTGTATTGTGTCATAATAAGTGTATGAAATTGTGAGTTATGGCCGAGTTATGGTGAGGTCACAGTGACCTTGACCTTTGACCTTTGCCCACCAAAATCAAATCAGTTCATCTTTGAGCCCAAGACAATGTTTGTGCCAAATCTGAAGAAATACCTTCAACGCCTGAGATAAACTCACGAGAATGGGACGGATGGACAGACAACCCGAAAACATAATGCCTCCGGCCCCTGGCGGTTGCTAATGGGGAGGCTTAAAAAAACATGTTTTTTGAATAAACAAATTGTGCCAGTTTGTGTAATATAATTTACTCTTGTGGGCATAATGGCTGCTGTTGAACAAAAGTCAATGAGTCTTGTTTTTTGTGGAAAACAGGTGCAGGATAAATAAACCTTACACACTATAATGCTTTGTCCACATTCTGGAAAGTAACTAACATGGATGCAAATAAAATGTGTGTTTCACAAGTCTTTACAAATACACAAAGCTACACCATAAGTAGATGCTTCAATGTCTTTTAAAGTCTTATTCACTATTTCAAATGTTGTAAGATACATTTATACTCTCTCTATCCCTGAGATCTATATACACTGAATTTATCATTTGTAATTTCTATATGTTGGTGATTGTTGAAAAAAACAAACCAAGCAAAGAAAAACTGGTGTTGAGTGAAGCAAAGGTGATATGAGTCTGAGATATGATTGAACTGGACACAAGAATCTCCATCAGAAGCAATCAAAACTTGAACCCATTTTCCAGAGAAACCACTGACTTAAGAGGGGTGGGGAGGTGGATGGATGGATGACTACAATATACATGTCTTCAAAAGGCCCGGCCACAGCACTTAGGTGAACACATGGGAGCTTTTAACACACTCTGTCCCATTCATCTGGTGAGATATACACAATAGAGAAAGACAGATGAGGAGAAAGGGAAAGAGAGGAGAAAAGAGAGAGGAGAGTTATTGTAGGTGTTAATAATTGATGTGTCTCTGTGTGTTATAGTAACAGCAGATTAGTGTCATTTTCATTTCACATCAGTGACTTTTTGGTCTGCCTCTGATTTATCTACATGTCAATAGAGAGAGTAAGTGTGTGTGAGAGAGAGAGAGAGAGAGAGAGAGAGAGAGAGAGAGAGAGAGAGAGAGAGAGAGAGAGGAAGAGAAAGAGATGGAAGGTAAAGAGACGAGGAGAGTGTATTTCAGTGTTTGATTCTTTCCGCTTCTCTGAGTCTTTTTGTATTCTGTTCCCCCAAAGGGTTATTTTAGACAGAGTGCACTTCAGAGTTTGTAGTAGATTGCAGATTGTTTGGTTATGCGAATGCTATTGCAGTGTGTGTGTGTGTGTGTGTGTGTGTGTGTGTGTGTGTGTGTGTGTGTGTCTGTGTCTGTGTGTGAAGATGCTGGCAGTTGTTTGCTCGACATGATGTTTCAATGTCTTTTTGCAGTGTTGACAAGAGAGAGCTCAAGTAAAACGCAGGTGTATTGAATAGTTGAATAGTGGAAATATGTGCCGCACACACACACACACACACACACACACACACAAACACACACACACACACACACACACACATACACACACATGCTTCGAGCAATAGGTCAGCACCTAGTCACAGAACAGCAAATTTATTCTGAAACACTAACGGTAGACGTGTTGAATTGTTGGTAAAGAGAGGCTGCTGTAGTGTGAGAACTTCAGTCCTTCAGTCTCATTTGTGGTTGGTTTTCATTTTGTTCTTAAATGATCCTTTTTTAATCAATAGTTAATAGTTAATAATCAGATTTTCTCGGTTTTTAAAAATGTATGCTTATTGTTTAATACGAGTGTGCTCATCTGTACGTAGGCATGGAAAATGTCAATACATGGTTTTCTGTGTGTGAGATCAATGAACATGTATAGATAGGAATGTGTAGGTTAAGTATGAATAACCAAGCTAGCGTGTGTGTGTGTGTGTGTGTGTGTGTGTGTGTGTGTGTGTGTGTGTGTGTGTGTGTGTGTGTGTCTCCTGCCACAATGTGAGCAACGACAATCGATGCATTTTATGGCTGCACAGCTCCATCCAAAGGAGATTTATTAAAACAGAGAGGACTGGCCTGGCTCCTTGCCCCCCACACACACACACACACACACACACACACACACACACACACACACACACACACACACACACACACACACACACACTCTATCACTCTAACAAGACTGAGGAGTGAAGAAGACTGAAGGCTTTACTTCTTGTGTCAAACTGAACAGGTTTTCACTTACTAGACAAAATGTGCATGACTCCACATAAGGGCTTTTCATAAGTCATTCTTCTCCTTCATTATCAATTAATCTGCTGATTATTTTATAGATTAATCAGTTCATCCAGAGAAAAAAAGCTTTTAAAAAAGTAAAAAGACCATTTTATCTACCCACTGCTGAATGGATCTGTAACAAACCAGTGCCTCAACAGACAGGGCAACTGAGGCAGGTGAGATATGGAAGTATGATGACACTTAACACAGTCTGAAGACATGCTCGGCTCTTGCTCTACCTTATTAAAAGCTGTTACTGCTCCCGTGTGCTCCCTTGATCTGTTTGACTTGAATGATTGATCATCAAAATACCTGTCATTCCAGCTGCACAGCTGATCAGCTTTTAGAGATTTGGTCCACAGCATTTCTTATCAAGAACTTTGCATCCTGTCAGATCTGTGTCGAGCTGATATCATCAGTAAAAGCATCTACATTTTATTTGAGTCAACAGTATCCGTGCGTGCGCGTGTGTGTCTCTTATTTATGAATATATACAGTATCCATGCACGAGTGTCAGCCTGTGCATCTGCATGCATATGCGAAAGTTCACACACACGTGTTTTCATGTGAGTCAGACTGTTGTGCTGAGCGCTAAGCGACGTAAGCTGTAATTTCCGAGCCTGCCCTTTTGTTCCAACCTGGGTATTAAGCCTTACAGGATAATATGCACTTGGCGAGTAGAACCCTGTATAACACACTGCTACACCCTGTCACAACATGCCTGGAGAGAGAAAGACAGACCAGAAGGGGGTAGAGGGAGGGGTAGGAGGGTGGTGGTAGGGGTGGTGGGTAGAGTAAGAAATTCAGAGATGGTTAAGAATGGAGGGAAAGAAAAGTGGTGGTTACAACAGCGGTTGTAAAGGAAACTTCCACGCCTCATCATTTCTCGTTTCTTTTCTCATTTTGTCTTCCTTTCTCTCTTTCTACTGATCAGAATGCTGCAACAAACACTTAGATATTTCCTTTAGCAATGAACCTGCAGATGACTTTTGATGAATAATGAATTGTTTAGTCTATAGTCTACAGTGACAATTTAAAATTTTCTTTTTTTTTTTGCACCACCGAAAGCATGATGGGGCGTAACACAACTCAAAACATATTCATCCCAAACAGGAAAATGAAGCCATCTATCTATCTATTAATATAAATGTATTCTTGCATACTAAAAACCTTTAGATAAAAGAGCATAAAAGCTTTCTGAGAACATGTATCACCACATGTTGCATCTCCAGCTGCAACATGTGGTGACAATGTCTTAAGCCTGCAAATAAAGGGAGTAAAGACCAGTGTCTGGTTCAAAGTGTGGGAAGATTAATTGATTATCAAATGGGTTGTTGATGAATTTTCTAATGACTCTCATTAATTAATAATTTCAGCCCTAGAGAGCATATCCAGTGTCATATGAAGTGCAATATTCATTAATAAAATGAATCAAACTCTTCTCTCTTCCCTTGACTGCTCTGACTTTCTACCACTCTTCACTTCCTCTTCCCTTTTTTTTTTCCGCTGCTCTTTCTACCTGATATTTAATTTCTACTCAATACCAGCTCTCCTGCTGTCTGTGGAGATGTGACACACCTAAAACAGCAGAGAGGGTGCGGGCAGCGATGGAGGAAGGAGGTGGAGGAGTGGAAGGGGATGACCCTACAGGGAGGAGGACGGCAGATGGAGATTGATGGAGGGAGAGATGGGGAGATAAAGAGAAACACGCCGTTGGGAGTGACAGAGGAGGGAGTGAGAGGGATGAGGGGCCTGCAGGCCTGAGAGCCACACATGGGTAAAAACAATTCTTCTATGTCTTTCTCTATCTCCCTTTCTCTCCCTCTCTCTCCCTCGCTCTCTTTCTCCCCTTGCAAGCCTCTCCTTGTGGGAGAGGAGATCAATTCTCGTCTAGTCTGCCTACGCCTCCAGGAGTTTGTTGTTGTTGTTGAGTGTGTGTATCTATGTGCTTCTGTGTCTCCTTTTTTTTTTTTTTTTTTGCTGTGGGAGGCAGGATGAGAATTTCAGAGGTCTATCCCACACCCAAGGGAGGTGCAAAATCGCTTCACTTCCTCCTTATTTCCCCGACCCTTTCCTACCCTTCTTTTACTCCTTTTTTCTTCCTATCTGTGTGACATGTATTCTCCATTCCCGATCTCTCTTTCTCCAGTCTCCCCTTTGCCCTCTACCTCTTTCTATATCTGCCTTTTTTTCCTCCTAGTCTGTGCTCCTCTTCCCTCTCTTACAGGGGGGTCTGTAAGTAATGGAATCAGTTCAGCTGATCAGCCTGAGGCAGGAAGTCAAGCCAAGTGCAGAGTGAAGCTACTACTGGATTTGTGTATGTGTGTGTGTATGTGTGTGTGCACGTATGCCAGAAATTCCACAGATAGACACATACATGCAAATAACAAGACAGAGAGACAGGAAGGGGTGGAGAGACACACACATACACACAATGAAAAAAGGATTAGGGAGCCCTGGAGCATCACTTGTCTTCCCCAAAGTTCCTCCAGAGAGAGGACACCCCTCTTCTTTGAGATAGGTGGGAGAGACAGGGAGGAAGGGGAGAAGAGAGGGAGGAGGAGGCAAAGATGGAGGCAGAAGATGAAGGGATGCAGGGAAGGCGCAGCTAAATATATCTCTGTACAGTATATGGCTGCCATTTTCCACAAATTATCATCAAATAGAAGGGGAAGGAATAGCAACATGAGAGATCATAACGAGGGAAGCAACGAGAAAAGGAAATGATCAAGTTAATGTAGGAATACTGTAGCCACCAGGGATTCTGGGAGAAGAGGAACAGATCAGACAGGAAGGAAAGATGAAGAAAGTAACTAAGAAAAGATATACATATTTTGAGATGCTGGCAAGACCACGGAGAAAAAGAAAGAGACTGAAATAGATAAAACAGTGAGTGAAGGCAAGAAAGAAAGTGATTCGGAGAGAAACAGAGCAAGAGAGGAAATGGCGTAGGTAAGGGGGTTTGTTCTTGGTGCTGCCATGCAAATGAAGGCGGCGCTGCAGCAATGCTAACTAACAGCAATTCACACTGTTGGACTCATCACTTATTAATGCTCTACGGCTCCCCCTCCCTCCCTCCCTCCCTCCCTCTCTCTCTCTCTCTCTCACTCCCTCCAATCTCTTTCTCTCTCCCTCTCTTTACCCATTCCCCTCTCCCCTGCGCTCGCCAGGATCTCTCTTTTTTGTTCGCTCTCTCGCTCGCTGTTGCTAGGGCCCGTGCACTCACGTGACAACAGCTGGGTAGGGGGCGCTGCGGTGGCACACAGCGGCGTGTGCAAGTGTGCGTTTCATGTGTGTTTTGCGTGTATGTGTGTATGCTTTGTGTGTGCGACAGAGTACCCTTCATTAGAGGTAAAAACGGAATCAGCCATTTAAATGATGGCGATGGAGATCAGAGGAGAGGAACTGCTGAATGGATCTGTAATTGCTTCACAGGCCTGGGCTATGGGCCACAGAGGAACTCAACACATCTCTCTGTGAATGTCACTTTATTTTTCACTTGTGCTTTTTTATTTTTTAACAAAAACAGATGCTGAAGACTGTCATGACCATTATTGTCGAGGTTTGCCTTTCAGATTTTAAGGCTAAATGGGCCACAGGCTCAGTACAATACAGACCAGTAGGTGCACAAATAGACTTACAATGGACACACACTCGCAAATACACTCACAATTTATCTCACAAAAAAACAAATTCTTACTCCCACTGTCTCACAAGCCCCGTTTGCGGAGTGCACTCAACAAATTGTGAGTGTGTGTGTTTTTTTGACGAGCATCCTCACCACAGGATGCCACAGCAATGAGCAGAAAGTAGAGTACACCTACACATACCTTATTTATTCTTCTTCTCCTCATACAACTTTTAGTTTTCTTTCATTTCTTTCTTCTCTTTTCCATTTTCCCTTTCACAGCGTCTCTATCTACCCTCCATCATTACAATGCTAATTTCACTAATTCTAATAGATCTCTCACACACATACGTTGTGTGTGAGAGATCTATTAGAATTAGTGAAATCTATTAGTGAAAAAATGAAAAAGTGAGTATATGTCTATTTATGCCACATAAGATGTTGGTGTGTTTTAAGTACAAAAACTACCCCAAACAGCCACAAGTAGGCTTCACACACAAGAAGTCCTTTATTCATTTCCAAGCAAATGCACTCAAAGCTAAATGTCTTTAAATGTGGTGACATAGGGCTGTGACATGGGTGAGGCTGCAACTGGGTGAAAAATGCTTCTTCATCTGCCCATTTTTAATGAGCAAATGCATCTACCTGTTCCAAGCAAGCTATGAGGCAGTACAAACAATATATGTGCTACAATGGAATACAGTTGAAGGATGCCTAAGGATGTTTAACTGGTGGAGTACGATGGAGGTTTACCATTAGTTATTGTACCTCAAAAGTAGTAAACACAATACATCTGCACTGAGAGAAACTGAGCTGTGTGTGAAGGGTGTCAAAATCTAGAAAACATTTTATTATGAAACCTATGTACATAAATTAAGCAAATATGCCCAAATCAGTGCATAAGAAGTGATGCCATTGGGAGAAATGCTCAGTGTTTATACCAGATCAGCACCACGGACAGCTACATTACAAACTATTCAGGAATACTGGCAAAGGAAGCACCACGGACAGCTCTGCTGCTGGAGGAAAACCTTCTTGTGTAAAGTCTCAACATATGCGTCCCGGTGGTACTACGGTTGGCAAAATTAAACTGTTTGTGTATGTGTGTGTCTGAGGGTAATGTTAGCTACAGTGGATACTATGCCAGAGTAATAAAATAGTAATGGGGCATATGGCTACATCCCAGCCTACCAGCAGTCAGTCAACTCCCTACCAGAGACATAGAGTAACAGAGAAGCTCACACGGGTAAACACGGTGGATGTATTTGTGATTGGTAAATACATGCGAAAGATACACCATATAATAAAAGTGAATTTAATGGTTTAACAAAGTCGAAGCAGCGACGCACATGGCAGCACAGTGGTCCTGACATAACAAGTAAGTAAAAAACAATGGCAAAAAGAGTGAAGTAATAACCATCTTTGGTAAATGATGGTACATAACACTGCTTCTGTGGTTATTATTATTTATTATTATTTCTGCATACTGTAATGATTGAAGTGTCATTCCTGAGATTCCAGGATTAATAAACGGCATCCTTTCTATGCTGGCATTAAACATTCCTCGACCAAACCTGAGAGCAATGCCATAGACATGAATGTGAAAATATCAATGAGAAAGCTATGTCTATACACTTGGTATGTACAGTGCAAGTTTTGGTGGAATGTAACTTATAGTGCAATTTATAGAAATGTTGCTATTGTTCTGGATCATTTTCTTGTGTTCTATTTTCACCTCAACCTCTTCACTGAAAAATATTGTCATGGATTTTTTGTTTTCTTGTGTTCACTGGACTGACCTGTGGAACCTGAGTGAACAATTCCTTACTATAACTATCTACTGAAATAATAATAATGAAATATTTTTGAAACTATGTTTGTATCTCTCCACATGTACCAGATAAACTGTTGTTGCCACACACGCCTGCTCAGCTGATGAGCACCACAAATGAACTGGCAAAAAATATGTTAAAAATTACATTGTTCTTTCAAATAGGGAATAGGTAAAGAAGATGTTTTTCAGAATGAAAAAGTGTCAGTCCTGATCACTCCTCCTCCTCCTAATCCTCCTCCTCCTCTCCTTCCCCAGGCTAATTTATTTGATAATTACCAAGGGCCCATTATGGCTGATTTCAAGGAGGCACTGGGAAAGCCTACTAAAAGCTATTTCATTTGTGCTGCTCATACTGTATCTAAGCCCCCTCCTTGCAACACACACACACACACACACACACACACACACACACACACACACACACACACACACACACAGAGACAGAGTATAAAATGTGACTTCTACAAGTGTGAGTCCATTCAGGCCCAACATGTAATTAACACTCTCACCTCACCTTTACTCACATCTAGGGGCATGAGTCAGTGTGTGCATGCATGTGCACCAGTGCATACATGCATGTCTCTGTGTGTAGGGGGCTGAAAGGTGGGCAGGGGTGAAGGATAATAAAGATTGGATTCTAATAAAATGTTCTCATCCTCCTAAATCCCCCTCCTGCCCTCTCCCCCTACCTGCCATATTAACACCACCATTACAAGGGCAGATGAATGAAAATGAACAGAGCTGTGGTGTGATTCCCTGAGTGTCAAATCAATACCACTCTCCTCCCCCTCTGTTCCTCTCCCGCCTTCCAACCCGCCCTCTCTCCCTTCATCCTTTTCTCTGCTGCTATCATTTTCCTATTCTCCTCTCCTCTGTTGGGTCTGAAGAATTGGCATGTGTTTGACAAAGGGAAATCTACACCTCGCTACAATAGGCTCTCTCCCTATCTGAGCCCCTCTCGCTTGCTCTCTTTCTCCCACTCTCTCTCCCTCTCTCTCTCTCTAGCATGAAATGAATGACGCTTGCTCCTATCTCCTCTCTATTCACATTCAAAGTAGTCTATAATAGTTAAGTGCTACTGAGAACAAGCCAGACACAGAAAGAGTCACAAGGACGGCATATTACTGCCACTTTCTTTGACTCAATCAGAGACAAAAGCTTGTGTAAGGACTGGGAAGAGGTTATGTCAAAATAACAGAAGGAGGTTAATAAAGAAGAGTTGTGTGAATTTCACAGACTCTGTCTCTTTCTCTTCCTCTTCCTATGAGTGCAGGACTCACGTGGTTACCAGAGGCAGAATAATTGAAGAGCAAACACAGATACACACTCATTCTATTCTTATCTCTCTACACGTGTTCCGGTTTTTCAGTCCCAACCCTTGACCTTCTCATCCTCCTCTCCTTCCTTGTTCCGTCTGTTTTCAAGGTTCAGTGTGATGCAGCGATCTGAGGATAGGTATGCAGAGGACTAAAGCACTCATTAAAAAGGCATGCTTCACCGTCAAATGCCAGCTGCCACCAATCCACCCCCCACCCCCACCCAACCTCCCGCTCCCAAACACCACCACCACGTCTCCTGTTTTCTTTGTCTTGCCCTCCTCTCTCGATATCTGTTTCCTTCATTCCTCTGTTGTCTACCTCCATCTCTCTCCTTGCTGCTGTGTCTACTTGTTTCTCTTTCTATATCTGTTGTTAGAAGGTGACACCCCGTACACCCACACACCCCTCACCCTCTCTGAACAACTCATGCCTGAGACTACAGAGAGAGAAAAAGAGAGAGGAAGAAGAAAAACAAATAAAGGAAATGGAAAAATGCACTCATCCAAACCAAAAGAAATAGAAAGAAGGAGAAATCTGATAATCTGTTTTTTGTCTTTTTATCATGAGCCTACTCCCCCTCATCTTCACCTCCATCTCTCCCTCTGTAATGGTTGAAGGCCTCTACCACACTTAAGCAACCTTAATTGGAATGGCCATAAATATTCAAACAGCAAGATGGAGGCAGGGGTGGATGTCTGGATGAAGAGATGAAGAGAAAAGGGTTAGGAAAGTGGGATAGAAAGGAAAAATTTGACACAAAAACACCCCTCAGATTGTTTGCACATTTTTCTTCCCTGTCAAATGTATGCTCTGTATGTCAGAGTGCAAACACAAACACACAACTGAAAAAAAATGGCTCCAACTGCATTTGGTCACTGACAATGACAAACAGACAAACACATACTCCCGACTTGTCAACATGTGGTACATTGTGTCGCTTTTGTCTTTAATTATTTAGTCTCATAGATAATAGATACAGACATGCTCGCCAGTCATGAGAAGGCTAACAGGACATATCTAATGCATTATAAACATGCCGCAATGCACACAAACGCTGAACTCTGCTAAAGCGTGATCTTATTTCTGCTGTGGAAAATGCAAACACAACAGTGTGTGAACAGTCTAATTTCACACAAAGGTCTGTTTTGTGTGATCGTCATCTATTATGAAGAGGAAGACATAGCAAACAGGGAATATACTGATCACGGATCTTCTCAAAGCAGCATTTTGACTTTCTGTCTAGCTTTTCCGGTAAATCTAACAGTGCTGTACTCAGGGCTGGGCAATTAACTGAACAAGACATTTAGAACCTGTCACTGGCTTAATCTTGCTCTTATTGGTCAACTGGGTTGATACTTTCCGCAATGCATTCATTCATGAACTGTCCCCTTAAAAAAATATTGCCTCATATTCAGTCACGTGCCTCCACCGTGGAACCTGACGATATAGATGAAACAAGCACAAACAGTGAGCCTCAGGCTTCGTCCACACTAATACATTTTAGGTTTAAAATCGAAATCACTTTTACTACGTTCACGCCTGGCGTTTTCAAGTTTTCAAGCCCCTAAAACGGAGACTTTTGGAAACGCTGCTGGCCCCGTTTTAGTTTGAAAACTCTGTCTGGACGGGCAGAAACGAAAGGCTTTTGGAAACAGTGACACAGACACCTGCCTCGCCTCCTGATTGGGTGTTATTAGTCACGACTACCAGAAAGTGGTGAATGCAACATGGATAGCGACCAAAAGGTAACGCCACCAATTTGTTTAATCACTCGGAGCATAATCACATTGCCAAATATGATGTGCATGGCTCAAAAAATAAGAGAGAGGCCGATAAGCGCCAAAGTAATCGTTCATTAATCATAGTCATGCTATTGATTTGAAGTCATATCACCCACCCCTAGCTGTACTGTATCTACACAGGAATCTGCTCACATACAGTGCTGACTTCAGGGCTCCCTCTGTGTGCATGAGAAGGGGCGACACCGTGAGAATGCCGGCACACGTGATAAACTCTCACACAAATCAATAATGCCTTGCCCTTTGTAAAGCCATGTTGTCCTCAGTGGGAGTACTACAGTGCCACAGCATGTAAGCAGCACCACAGTGACACATACTGAATCTCAGGGAGCAGGAGGTCACCGGGGAGCAAGGCCTGTGTGCGGATGAGTGCTCTTTGCATGGCAGGCGGATGTGAGGAGCGAGGGAGGGCAAGCAAGGAGGGCAAGCAGGGAGAAGGCTCCCCTCGTTCGCCTGCGCCACCGTGATGATGCACCCTCACCGCTGTTGCTGGGCATCTTGGCGACAGAGACCCAAAAGAGGATGAAGAGGAGGAGAAGGAGGAGGAGTCAAAGCAGGAGAACGAAATGAGGGATGATGGGAAGCAAAAGAGCTGCAGAGACAGATGTTGCAGATTGGAGTGGAGTAGTGGTGACATGCTAAAAGCGGGTTCCCCAGACGTTGCGGGGAGGGCTGAGGGGCCAGGAGTGCCCGAGGTACGTGCTAGGAAGGGGGGTGGGGGCACCGCCACAGCAGAGCAGCAGCTCTCCCTGCCTCCCTCCCTGCATGACTGTCTCTCTGTCTCTTCTGCCTCACTGCCCCCCTACACTCTGTCCCACTTTAGCCCAATGTCACTGCCAGATCAAGGGGGAGGGAACATAAAGAAGAGACCAAGAGGAGAGAGAAAGAGCAAAAAAAAGAAAAAAAAAAAAGGAGGAAAGTGAAGAGGAACTAAGAGCAAGAGAAAGAGGAAAGACTGATGGAGGATTGGAAGAAAAAGATGAGAAGAAAGATCCAAGGGAGGAAGAGGATGATGATGAGGACACTGTCGCTGGAAGGGAGCATGGGGAGTCCAGCTAAGGTGCCATCACAAGCTTTCATGTATCCAGATTTTCTCTCTCTTCCGCTCTCTCACTATCCCTTCTCTGGGAATTCTTTTGTCTCCTTGTCACACAAACATACCGCACTCAGCATATGTAGAGTTACACAAGCAGTCAAGCACAAAGTCCCTGCTGAAAATACATGTATGTGCAGGCGTACGCTCGCACACGTCTGCAAACGCACATACACAGGGTGGCTAGTCAGGCGTGCTTTGTGGTCTTGTCAGCTGATCCAGCGTCCCATGGCACGGTGATGTGCGATTCTTGGAGATAAGGGTGCTCAACAGGACAACGGACCGAAGCTGCCATGGGCAAACGGTTCAATCAAAAATGTTTCTCTCTTGACCTTTACACTATATCAAGAAGGCATAATAAAGATAGTAAGCATGGGAGTGCAAGTACGCACTTGATTTAGCATTACACTTCTTCAACATTGTCAAACTCACGATGGACAGTTTTAAAAAAAAAAAAAAAAAAAGAAAAAAAGAAAAAAAAAAGGATCAAACCTTTCTTTACTCCTCACATTCTTTTTCTTTGTCAAAACCTGCCGCCTACACTAAACACAATACAATTCAGCTGCCGAGAGTTTGGTCAGAGATTTGCGTGTAATAGTGGCTATTGTAGCCTCTAGCCAATAGCCTCAAGCAGAGATGAGGAGCAGGCAACAGAGGTCTGGTGAGTTCAATTCTTTCTAACCCCACACCTTCGGATTTTTTTTTTTCATCTTCAAACTTGCAACCAACCAACGCTGATACAAGTGATATCACCTGAGACAGATTTTGTGCAGCTCTCCTGTGGAGCCACAAAAGGCTTCTTTTTTTTTCCACATACACAGTAACACTGTCCAAGACCTGTAAATAGGCTCTGATGAGTCAAATTGGCAGAGTTCCACTTTAAGGGATTAAAGAAGGTTGTCACTGTTGTAGATGTGACAACTATGAATGGTGGAAATGAAGGATGGAGGTGCGTATGATAGATGAGGAATGTCCCGTAGAGTCCAGTGAAATCTGCTGTAGCACTGCTTTCAGCCCTCCTCAATTTACCACTGTCCAACGAGGAGGAGATGGAGTAAGAGAGAGAGAAAGAGAGAGGGAGAGAGAGGGAGAGATGATATTCGGAAGCACCAGGACTCAGACATCAAACTCCCTGCTGAAGATGGTAGCCCTCTGCTGTCTTAAACTGCTCTGGACCTGGGCTTTGAGGGTTACTGAGGGTAACAGATTTGTCACAATCACCTGCCAAAAGCCTAAGCCTAAGCCTAACCCTGTCTGCTAACTTTGCCTTTTACAAACAATTCTTTTAGTTTTTGATTTGTTCAAAGGTCATTTGAATCAAATGGCTTACTGGATACTATAAGCTGAGGTATTTGCTGTAACGGCTAATAGCCTGTATAAGCAAGATAAAATTTGATCAATAAAGGAGCTTTAGAAAATTCACCTCAAAAGACACAATATGAGTAACCTTGAGAACATAGAAGAACAAGGTCACCCTGGATGAAATTCTAAATGTACTCTGTAATATAAATTTGTATCTACTCGGGTCTAAAAAACAGGAAAAGAGTAACTCTTATCCATGCAGCAAATGGACGGAATGAAAGAACATGCAGGATGTAAGAATTTGATTTCTCTGATCTCTGAAGATAATTTAACTTGGACTATTTTAATTGCTTCTCATGGCAATGAGGTAAGTGTTTGCTACATATTTAAATAAGACAATTTAGTGCAAGTGACAAACAAATGGATGAGTTTCAAAGTAATTTTGTACATGTGCAGAGTCATATGCATGAAGGTAGGAATAGTCCATTACAGATCAGAAGATAGAACAGTGTGATTAAATTCTGGCAACAGAGGGAGAGAGGGATCGGCTCAGTGTTTGAGCGATGTTCATTTCTGTCCATCCATCCAAACTTCAAACTCTCCATCCTAATGAAACTTTCAGAATAAGTTCAAGCAGGAAGACGATTATCATTCTAATTTCCTCATCCCGCCAAACCTCCACCTCTCAGGTATTATCAGATGAACTCACTATGTTTGCCTTGCTGTTCTGTCAACCAATGCTCATTCTGGCTGAAGGACATTTTAAACCACCTTATCTGCTATCTGTCACTGAAGACAATGCCACTTGTGAGGGATTTATGAAGGCAAGAGCTCTAAATTGGCTACAAATCAAAGGCTTTTCACCCAAATGAACCCCTATAAATTGATTTCATACACAGGGTCAACACCAAGAGATCTTTAGAATCTAAAAACAAAAAAACTACGTTTTGCTCACTTGTGGTGTCTTTCCTGACTTGCAGGAGCAGAGGACCACAATGCACCATGGTGCTGGGCTCATTGATGCGTGCGAGTCTACTTCTGAATCCAACTCAGAGCATAATGACACAAACGCACTTCCAAGTACGGCGGCGGACACGGCGATTGCCTTTCTCACATTATTCATCATACTTCTGGGATGCTCGGGGATGTCTCCTGTTAATGATAGTCCAAACGCACCAGTGGATGAACTCTCTGGGTACACATACATATGGATCCAGCCATGTAGAACAGAGCAGGATAGCATGAAAGAGCCTTGGCAATCTCCTGGCCCCTGCCCGTGTACCCCCCTGCCTACCCACATCTAGGTTTTCCAACAGAACCCTCTCATACCCCCCCCCCTGTCCACTGCCCAATCCCTGTGCAGTCCTCAACATCCCTCCCTGAAGAGTGGGAGGTCTCATCAAGGGCTGGCACTGAGATATGGCAGTTTGGCTAGAGGTGGCATTTGCCAAGGTCATTCAGCGTGTCTGTGTGTGTGCCACCATCTCTGCTGCATGCAAGAATTCCACCATATTATATTTGGATACAAGAACAGCACAGACAAGGGCCATTTTTGTGTTTGAGTTTATAATGCAGTATGCAGAGTAGAGGCCATCTTATGAAGCTGCCTAGCTGTCTGTCTGCAGTATAAGGAAAGGCAAGGCTTGCCGCTGCTGCTGCTGCTGCTTGGTTTTAATGGGCCGGCAGCTGAAGCTGAATCTCAAATCATCATAATGAGAGAGAATGAGATCCGCATACGCAAGGGGGAAGGAAGGGAAGGTAGATAAGGAAATCAGGTAAAGAGAAAGAAAGAAGGGGGGGGGCAGAGAAACAGAGGGAAGTGGAGAGAGAGAGGGGAAGATATAAGGAGAGAGGAAAGAGGAGTGAGAAATGAGAGAGAGAGATTCCTCTGCATCTCTGATTTGCTTGGGTGATATGCATCAGAGCGACAGAGCGTAGGGGAGGAATAGATAGAGGGAGGCAGCGGTAGAGAGGGAGGAGGGAAAAGAGAGAAGGAAAGCAGAAGTATTTTTTGTTTCTATAAGCCATTTGTTTTTATTAAGCTTCCCTGCCTGTCCTTGTAGCTGTTTCCTGCGCTCTCCACTGGCTTGTATTTGTTTATGTTCAGTTACAGGGGCATGCCTTTAGTGGGATTCACAAGCATAAAGTGTTGCATTCAAAATGTCTGGATTTTTTTTTTTTCATTGCTGTTGTTCATAATTTACTCCTCCTAAATTCCACTAGATTTTTTTTTATTATTATTTTAATGTAGTTTTAATTGGCATTAAATTCTTGTATTGACTGTGTAGCCAAAGCCCAATTTAGCCTATTCCTCTGCGCAATAGACCTCCATCCACAAACTATTAAAAGCACAAATGAGTCACACAGTTGCACGGGGGGGCATGTTCCTTCCTAATGATGAACACAGCCACTGCAGTTTATTTTGAGTCGATCCCATATTTACCTGATGCCATAAATACTCGCTAACGCACCAAATGTGTATGAATTTGCTGATGAAACTTTATATTCATGACTTGTTAGTGATTTACATCTTTATTAGATGGAGAAGTCTGAGAAGTCAGAAAGTATTGAGAGATAGAATAACACATTATTTGTTTTTGTTATCTTTTTCACTATTACACTTTAATGTAAAGTGTAATTATTTTATTTCAAACGGACCACTTCATTGCTGATGAGATGGAGTGGTCATTTGGAACAACAAAAGCACATACAGTAAGTCATGTGGAAGGTGAAAGTAATAACAAAGCCTAAAGAGCTTCACTCTGTGAGGAAAAACAAAGCCTGAAAAATATTAAGAGACCGGGTGCAAAACAATGAGGGAGAAGAAGCTGGGAGAGAGTGAGGGGCGCAGGGAAGGAAGGAGAGTGGGAGAGCGAGAGGGAAGGAGGGGGAGGGAGGCAGAAGAGAGGGAATGTGACAGAGTGGTGACAGAGGGAGAGAGCGGAGCGCTGTGTGTGTCAGGACTGTGTGTGTCTCTGTGCTCGTGTCCCCAGGCGCAGGCAAACATTAGCTGCATTAAGCGAGTTGACAGGTCCCTCCCCATTACCACTACTGGTGGCCCAGGAATGGAGAGAGAGAGAGAGAGAGAGAGAGAGAGTGAGAGAGAGAGAGAGAGAAAGAGGGAGAGAGAGAGGGAATGAAGAGGGAGAAATGGAAGACACTGTGGTCCTTACTAACTGTCTACACAATTCAAAACACATGATGTGCTTCCCTCTTCTGTGCGCACACACACACACACACATTATCATGACATATTTGCATAGACACAGTGCCTGCACTAAACAACTTTCATGCATTTTTTGCATGCTGGCCACTTGCTTGCAAAAACAAGCTTGACAAATTAAAGTAACAAAAGTTACTTCCAAAAACCACATACAGTGTTGCACGCAAACATACAAAATCTTTACTCAAAACTCCTAATACCACTCTCCTGACACACTGTACTAAATCCCCTTGGTGTGCAGAAAACACACTCGCATATATCATACACACTGACAGTACTGTCTCTCATGTGTGTAGTGTATCATTCCTTCTCTGCTTAAATATTGATTGTTGTCTTGTCTGGGGTTCAGGGTTAAAGACCATCTGCTGCCTCCATCCTTCAATTATTCAGCCACACCACCACCAACCGCCTCTACACACACACACACTAACACACACACACACACACACACACACACAGACACACAAATTAGTCCCTGGGAGCATATTTCCTTTTGCAGTGTGTCGTAAAAGCCTAATACTATGTGTACTACACTGTTCTATGCAAAATGGCTCAGTTATCTGTTACAGTCACTCTGATGGAGTCTCCTTCATCATGTGGCTTCACGACAAAACACATACACACACACGCACACACACACACACACACACAAAAACATGGAGTACAAATACATACTGTCCATTACATGGGTTTAGATGCTCACACTAGAGTGGCAGGAGATCAACCCCAGTCCTCTGAGAAAGCAGAACTCTGTGGGTGGGTGGGGGGTGGGTGGGGGGGGGCGTTGACATCACACTGTGTTAAGGCCAACTCCTCTGACCTGAACAAGAGCACTGAGGACAATAATGAGATGAGCGGGGAGGAAGAGGAGGAAGAGTGAATGAAAGAGATGGGGAGGACCGTGAGAAGGAAGTGCAAAGAGGATAAATAGTCGTGCGGAGAGTGAGAGTGTGGGAGAAAAGAAGAGGCAAGGCAGTGTGAAAGACAGCAAAGGCAACAGAGGTTGCTGACCTCTGGCTATGGAGCTTGTCGCTATAGTGCAGGCGGGGGGGTTGTGGGGTGGAGGGTGAGGGAGGGGGGGCTGTTTGTTAGTGAAGATGTTTTTCCTCAAATGCAATGTATCCACGCTGCAGTGTGTGAGCGTGCACGTATGTGTTTCTCTCTCTCTGTGTGTGTATGTGTGTGTGTGTGTGTGTGTGTGTGTGTGTGTGTGTGTGCCCGCGCGTAATCTCCCCAGGCAAATCCCTCTTTAGCCAAAGCAGGGAAGAATAGAGAAGAAAAGGAAAAGCCATCTTTATCCAAATCCAATTGCAGCTGGAAGGAGAGAGTAGAGCGAGGGAGGTGGAGGCGGAGAGGGGAGGAGGAGAAGACGTTGTAATTTGTCTGAGGGATTACAAGGAGTGCTGGCAGAACATGACTGCTGACTGCGTGTGTGTGCCCGTGTATTTGTGTGTGTGTGTGTATGCATGCCATGGCCTAACCCCATGAATTCAGAGCATAACAACATCAGAGACAGTATTTTAGTAACAGAACTAGAGCAGAAAATAAAGACTATTTCTCTACAGCCCTGCTCACTCCAGGTAAATATCAAACCGTGCACATCACAACTAAAGCAGGCTAGACACAAGACTCTGACCGACAAACCTCTGCTGAGGGTTTGAGGGCTGCGCTGCTAATGTAGAAGCAATATGGCAGTCAAATCTAGGCTAATATCAAGTGTGTGCTTAAACACAGCCACTGGGTGGACCAAATAGCAAATATGTAATCCATTTGGGAAGGTTTAGTTTCACTTCTTTGATTGTCAGTTTTACTCTAAATTAAACAAGTTAAAAATTTGAACAGTGGTTCAATGCTGGATTCAGATTAAATGCTGTCAACCAACCAACTATTGCACACCCTGTATATAGAGATGGACAACACGACAGCTCCAGACAAAAGTGAAGCCAAATTATCTCGATCACCCACTGTTGACTGGCTGCTGTTAAAGCCAGCCCCCCTCCATGTTGGCAGATGGGACGTGAGCCAAATACATCAAATACAAAAAAAAAAAAAAGTATCACGCTGATTTACGTTCAAGCATTGATTTTCCTGATAAATTCAGTTTTAATTAGTTATTTGATTCTATAAAAATTTGGTATTTTGGCTATTTGTATACAGTTATTGTTACACACACACAAAATGTGGTTTGGCATGCAACAAAAAAAAAGGAATAAATCCACTGGTGTCCACTAGTAAATCCTTCAAATTGAAAGAGGTGTCCAGACTGCTGAAGGTTTAGGGAAAGGAGAGAAAGAAAAAAAGAGGAGGAATGGAGTGAAGGAGCTGAAAAATGATTGTGGAGGAGAGGAGTAGGCTTTAGGCCGAAGTTTGGGTGTCATGGTTTGATGTGATGTGACTGTACGACACACAGGAACACATATATCTGCCTGGAGCAGGGTAAAAAGTTAAGGACAGTGGAGTCAGATAAGTGTCAGTGTGAAACAACATCAGTGTCTTTCTCTGTCTCTCTGAGTGACAGTGATACAACAGAGCCTGCCCCTTGCACACACACATACAACACAAACACACACACACACACACGCATGCATTTTACACTGTCAACACACACACACACACACACAGGTGCCCAACGGCTCTATGCAGGAACAGATGTTTTGCTGTGACACACAGCATACACTGCACATCACATCAGATACACAGCAGCTCCTTACCCAGAAACTCGTGGACCACAATGACACACAGATACCACCGCTTGCTTCACCAAATGCTGACACATTCTTCTAGGCATTTTACACTGTCAGGTTACATTTACCAGATGCAGACTCACACATGTCTATATATACTGTATTGTCCTGCAGTATGGCGAGAGGTTATGCAGTAAAATGGATGCACCTACAGTACATACTCAAAAACAGACAGTAGAAGTTGGTTTGGGCAATAATACAATATATACAATGAGTTTATAGAGATCTGTCAATCAGTAGAGACTTTGCTGTGTTGTCAAGATAGGTAGTAACCCTTTTCCTGTCTGTGGTTGTATGAAGTGATTGTGGGGAAATGTGGTAAATCACTGAGCAGGGCTGCTTTATGACTATATTCTGTAGGCCTTTAGCAGTCCCTTGATTTATGAGCTTTTCAATTTACCAGAAGGTATTTTCAAAAATATGAACTGCCATCTTGGTATTTTTATCTGTACCAAAATTATTATTGATTTCCCATAAGAAGTTTAATACCACAATATACAGTACATTACTGTAGTCAAACAAAACGACATACCCCATTACAGGTATTATCCCATCTTAAGTAAGTTTGTGTTCTGATTACTGTTTCCATTTTGGATCAGGAGCCCATTTTGCAAAATAAAAAAAAGTCTCTTGTTATTGGATTTAACTGGTTTCAGATTTGATAAAATGCTATCAAAACCCTGTAATTGTAGAACTGTAATTCTACATAGAAGTAGATTTTTTTCATAGATTTACCATAACAGGCATATAATGAGCCTTAATGAGAGCAATTGCATACCTTTTGACCCACCATAAAGGCACACAGTATTTATAACATAAATTTGTAATAATTCTGTTAGAATTAACAGTTACTAAAGTCAGTTAAGGTAGCACATTGATTTTGGGTGGCCTGGGTGGTACATGGAAAATGCAGCACTCCACTGAGTATTGACCCCTGATATGTTCAGAGCTGGGTTTGGCTCCACTGAATGCAATTGGTTGTGTTTATAGATGGGAATCTGTTGAAGGATCATATCCTTGTTGCATCACCAACAAGGATATGGTCAATCTGGTTGGTCTATCTACTCTGTACCGCCTCTACACCATCCATACCAAAGAGTAGGACTCAGCAGCAACAAGGATGGTGGTGGGAACTGTGGCATTCAAAACTGGGATAAAAGGGGAAAATACCCTCATAAATAAAGGTATCATTGTGATTTGCTCAAAATTCAATAACAAAGTTTTGCTCATATAATTTTGCCCTGGCTTTCAAAAAAGATAACTCACTTTCTTATTCTGAAAGTGAGGTACACTCACACACACGAACACACAAGCACTTACTTCATACACATAAGCATATATACATGCAGGCATTCAATGCGGCTCATTATAGAGATGTGTCATTGCAGGATCAAGGTAATTCCTTTATACTGCAAAAGTCTTTACTTTCTCAGCTCTTTCTATTTTTTTGACTCCTGTCCTTAGTCCAATGGTCTAATTTTCTTCTTGTAGGAAAATTAAATTTTTAATTACATTTAAAGTATGACTCAAATTAGGGTTAGAAAGATATTGAGCTTATAAATCAATTTTTGTAAACCTTTAAAATGCATCTGCATGAGAAATTAAAGTTTGTTCATCTGTGTACATTTGTATTTGTAGAAAAAAAAGGAGAGACTGAATCAAATCTGTGAACAAGTGATATCAGTACTAAGACATGATGAAAAAAGTGCTTTTGTCAACATCCATGTACAGATACAAAGCAGAAAACTGCGTCCAACACCCTGCACTCAAGTTCCCACACTGTGTCTGAAACTGAAGTCCGAATTTTTGTCCATGATTTTACTGTTATATCTGATTCGACAATGACAGTCCAATCACAAAGCAGAGTCCAATCAGAGGGTAGGTGGTTCCATTACCTTCATCTCTCCTGCAGGTCCTGAGAGGTACAGGAGATTTTCAAGATGGTGGTGGGTTTAATTAAATTTGACAATACTGTGGATAATAATGATACATATTTCTTTTAATTGAATTTAACTTCTCATGCAGATTCTTTTTACAGGTCTACAGAGGTTGATTTACAAATTTGGAATCCTTTGTCACAAATTATTGAGCCCATAGCAATCTCTATTTAGACACTTACACAGAAAGACTTACATGGAGCACAGCAGTTGAATAAGCTGCAATAACTGGCTCAGTACAATAAAAGCTGCCACAACAAAACCCATGTAATCATAAAACAACCAGAGAAACTGCTATAGAAATATACAGTATGATAGTCAGACATAAATGAGACATGGGAGAAGGTGACATGAGGTAGTTCACAAAAATATTTTGTTGACAGCAACTTATGCTGGTCAACTTGGTTGTTTGAGTGTAATTTCATCACTGGAGTGCTACAACATTGCCAATATACATAAGATCTTTTAGACATCGGCGGACAAGAACAACACTCAATGTGACCGTAGGCAGTCAGACCTCCTTCGACCTGATGCTCCATGCATTGACAGGCATAGAAGTTTGTACTTTCTAGTGTCTTCAAACTATTATCTGCTCCAATGTTAAGACCAAGGCATGATGCATCTATAGAGGAGAAGATGAGGATATCCTTGGCTACAGGTAATTGTGTAGCTGCTGTGTTGCTCTTAGGTGTGATTCAAAGTGGACAGTGACCACAGTGCCAAAAGCCACACAGCCTCCCCTGTAGGAGATTAATGGGCCTGTCCTGATTCAACAAAACTGTGCATGCAAATCTGAGTTCTCTGCAGGAATCGTGTGAGGTAAATAGCTCAGAATCAGGAGAATAATGATTTAGTTTATATGATTTTGTGTATAAATACAAGTATTAAAACTTAAATTCATGTGATCGATAACACAACAGAACAACTGAACAAGAATGTGTTGTTTGCTATTAACATCTATATAACGTTTAAGACCGAGTTTGCAAAAGCTTTAATCCCTAAGCATATTTGACGATGCTAAACTAATTTTACCAGTCAACATACAAGTTTTCTTTCCCAATGAATATCAAAAAAATCTAAAATCGGAATCGGTTTTATTCTCTTGTATTTTCTACTTCTTTTTCTCTCCTGTTGCACAGGTAAACCCATGCTTCTCTCTCACAAAGCCACAGGTGGGCTCTGAAAGACTGGAGGAGATTCTGAGTGCTTTTCTATGTTTCCCCTCTGTGCCTCTTCTCCTGTTTCAGACATAGGGATGAAGGTGAGGAAAGAATTGAGAGAGAACAACTGAGGGAAAAGACAAAGAACGTAAGCCCCCACAGCAGCACTTAAAGTAAGTCTGCATTATTGATGAGGAGACAAAGCGAAACATTTATTTATCATCGAGGATGCGTAGAGGCTAAGCTGATCCCTGCAGAGCTGAGAGAGAGAGAGAGAGAGAGAGAGAGACAGAGAGAGTAAGTGAGGGTCAAGAGAGAGAAAGAGGCCATGTTGAAAGAGAGATGTCTAAGGAGGCTTGAGTGTGTTTTGTGTGTGGATATACAGTTAAGGTCAAGTCTAAGATGCATCGTGTGTATTTTCTCTGGTCAGCTGTGGGATTTCCTCAGGGCTAAAGGATCAAGACCAGGCCAGAGAATTATTTATAAGTCCTAAACAGGCTTCCATACTACACTGTGTGCTTAACCCCTCCACTAACTTTGATGTTCAAGGCTCAGCTCCATCCCTTGTCTTTTGTCACACATTCGCTAAATCTGTCTGTCTTCGCTGTTTGCCTTTATTTTGAAAATAAAAAAAATAAAAAGTGGATACAGGCTTTCTCATGGGTTCATCTCTTTATTACATCTTTTTATTATTTGATTCAACATTTAATCTATTCAGTCTCAAATCTTGCAAAGATAAGTATCTGTCACAAATTCCCAGAGTCCAAGGTGAAAACTTTAAATCGCTTGTTTTGTCTAACCAACAAACCAAAAATCAAAGTTATTCCATTTACAATAATACAGAATGGATAAAAGTCCCAAAGGTGTGTTAAGCCTGAACACAAAACTAATTTTAGAGGTGGCTTGACTGCATGTAAAGGCAATGGAATGACTCAAGTCAGTGGGAACAGACCGTGATTCACACTGGGCATGCAGTGTGAATTTATGTAAAAGCATCTCACAATTTTTCTATTTGTAACCCCACTGCATAAATGTACAGGGAACAAGGGCGAAAAGAGAGGAACTGGGGAAGATTACAGACAGAAAAGAGTTACTGGCAATGAACTGTCACATAAACACATGTGCAGACATATTCCACTCACACAATGAGTGAGTGCGTTTCTAGCGAGCCACAGCCAATATCTGAACAGCCAAAGCACTGACTGTGGGACAATTAAACATGGAATGCAGAATCACTCCAGTGGTCAAATTGGAATAATGCAGGCCAAAAAACTGATAAGGTGTTCAATCTGAATGCATGTCTACATTTGGGAAGTTGGAACTAGTAAATGGTTTGCTTGATGCATAATGTAAATGTTTAGTAGTTGATCAAAATTTTGTTAGTATTAAGTTTTCTGTCAATCAACTAATTGATTTATTAACAGTTGAACAGCCACTATAGACCATGTACATGTATACATAACCACTACATGCATAAAAACAATCCTAACCTTAACCAAAAACCGAGTCACTACTAAAATGGTTTACTTTGTGGGGAAAAGCTTGGTGTCCCCTAATGGGGGGTCAGTCCCTGTAACATGGCTGTGAGGTATATGTCCCCAAAATGGGATTTAAACAAGTACACACACACGTCTATGCACTGTCAGAGATGTGGGCTTCTCCACAAACATTAGGGATTTCAGACTGCTTGTAGAGTAGTTAACAGAAGAGTAGCTAATGAATAACCAAAGCTTGTACTGCTTGTAGTTAAGACAACTAACATCAACACAAGTTACCATAGTGATTAGGCTTTGTATTAGCAGTTTAAATTGTCACCTGTCGCATCCACTGGGAACCCTTCACTGCATGTCAGATCAGGCATAATGTTTGGTTTAAATAATTGTTCAGCTGTGACTGATGGATTTGTGGGGAACTGACGTGTGAAAGTGGCTGAGCATGAATGTATGAATTGTGCAATTTTGTGGACATGGCTATACATTTTGTGTGTGTGTGTGTGTGTGTGTGTGTGTGTGTGTGTGTGTGTGTGTGTGTGTGTGTGTGTGTGTGTGTTTGTGTGTGTGTGTTTGTGCGTAGGGGAGGCCGTTAGGGGATAAGCACTCAATAACAGCTGACACTGAGCTGCCCTCTGCTCTCGCTCACACAAAGGACTATGATTATATTACTGTTTGACTGCATGCCCCCCCCCCCAACTCCCTCCCTCCCCCATCATACCCTATACTGCCAAGCCCTCTGTGCACTCAACGGCTAAGATAATTACCACTATTGTGTGGCACACACATACACACACTCCCATGCAAAGTGTGCCACGTGCTTGCCAGCTCCCCCATCTGTCCCCAACTCTCTCCCCCCTTTCTCTCTCTCTGTTCCTCTTCATTTTATCTGTTTTTATTTCTGCACTCTTTGACATTCGCTGATTGGCGGGAAAGGGAAAATACAGTGCATAGAGGGAAAGATTGGTGGAACAATGATATGTAATTTATACTACACAGCTACATTTATTGTATCTTTTATGTTGTACAGTAGGCTGCTGATTCCTTTTTGACAAAACATATTGATACAGTTGTTGTCCATTGGTCATCCTACTCAGTAGTGTCAAATTTGCACAACAATAATGCATCAGTAGTGTGACAGACTTATTACTGATTATCAATATTCTTTCCAATACCTGTCCCTCTCCTCTCCATCAGCCTTGCATGTCCCCTTGCATCCTAGAACCTTTCAATTTAGCCAGGAAGGAAGAAGAAAAGCAGAGGCTGAGAGAGTACTGGGAGGGAGAATAGCGTGTGCGACAGTACTCTAATGTCCCCTTTCTTTCATTCCCTCTTCCTTTCTCTCCTCCTCCAGTTAAACTTTAATGTGTTTTCCTGCTCAAGTACTCAGGGAAACTCCTCAGAAATGGCTTTGGTTGCAGAAACACCAGAGTGGTTGTAGTGTGGCTTCTGTGTGTTTGTGTGTGTGGCAGTATTGTAAGGGAAAGTGGTAAGTGGCTGTGTGTGTGTGTATGTGTGTGTGTGTGTGTGTGAGTGTGTGTGTGTGTGTGTGTGTGTGTGTGTGTTTGAGCAGGGGGGTCAGAATATGATGTTGGAGTGGTGTTAACACGAGCGAGCGAAGCCACAGACAAATGTAGCCATTAATACCAAAACTGCTTTTTCCCATCCCTCCATCCGGTCTCCTCTACATGCTGGAACAAACACATACCTGGAAAACACACTCTCCCTCTCTCTCTCCCTCTCTCTCCCTCTCTCTCTGTGCTGAAGGTTGAGGTGACCACCTTGAGAGTGTGTAATTGTTTAATAGCCTGAGAGCTCCCATGTCCACCCCAGAGGCCTTTACTCACTGAAGATCGATCAAACACTCTGGCTGCTGGTGACAACTTCGAAGACACACACACACACACACACACACACACACACACACACACACACACACACACACACACACACACACACACCCCCATGTGCGCAAAGGGGCTAACAGTGAGCGCTGCCGGAGAGATGGACGGAGACAGTTAAAGGAAAAGAGGAAGAGAGAGTGAGAGGAAAGAGGAGTGCCTCCCTCAGCGGCTGCCATGTGGCTTTAGCCATCTGTTGGCAGAGTCTAAATTAATTAGCTCCACTCAATACTAGTTTGCAAGAGGCCTGCAGTCTAAACCAGCTCGCGACACCGGCTCTCCAACCTCTCTTTCTTACCATCTCTTCTCCTTTCACCCTCTCTCATGACTAAAAACTGTCCTAGCTAAGATTTAGACACTGAAAGCCCACACTGTTTATAATCTACTGTGATACTAAATTTAAAAAGTGTCAAATAAAGCTCCCATTAAGACAAAAACAAAGCTACAATAAACTATACCTGGGGCCACTGGCCAGATTGAGCAGCAGCAGAAAGAGCTGTAGTTCCTGGTGAGTTCTGAGATCAGTCAGAGGCTGAGCTGAACACAAACACAGACACACTCACACACTTAGTTACTAGCCGGTTTACAGCTAATGCCTGTACAGTTGGAACATTGGCTGTTTGGCGCAAATCAACGCAGACTGCTCAAATGGTCCAGCAATCAAATTCATGGAAATGATGCACCACACACCATTAGGGACATCACTTAAACACTCAAGTGCCACTTGAAATTGTTTTCCTTGAGAATGGCAACTCAGACAGGTTGAGGTTTCATTGAGCTCCACAATAAAAGAATACATTTAAAAAATAGTCAATTCTCCACCTCTCTTGAAACTGCTTGTGAACCAGATCGACCTTTCTTTTAGGTTTACCTGGGTTTATGTGTACAGTTGAACCTCCCATTCAGACAGAAACAAACCCACAACCAGAAAATCTCTGTGTTGACACTAAGCGGGAGACACGCTCATGTTATCCCTCTAGACACACCTTCCCTCACCCCTCACTCTCTAGCTCTCTCTCTCTCTCTCTCTCTCGCTCCTTTTTTGTCTCTGCCCACTTATCCCACTTTTCCCTCTCATCCTTGGGGAGTGCTCTGTGCCACCGCAGAGACGACAGATGGGGCTCAACATCATCCAGAGAGTGAGAGAGATGGAGAGAGAAAGAATAGAGGGAGGTTGCATTCATTATTTACATCACTTGGTATTGGAATATTAATGCTAAAAGCAATCGGGCAACCCTTCATTAAATTAACTGGAGATGTAGGGAAAAGAGAGGAGTGGGTGAGGTGGAAGGACGGGGAGCGAGGGAGCGAGGGAGGGAGGGAGGGAGAGACAGTGGGAGAGCAGCACACTCTGTTAAATGGGCCCTAAAATTAGTGAAGCAAAAACACCTCCATTAAGAAAGCTTGCATCTCTCTCTTCCCTCCCTTCCTCCACTCTAACTCAGCTCTCCTCTTTTCTGCTCTCCCCCTTCGTTCAAACACCTCTTTCTCTTTCAAACGCACAAAAATCACTGCTTTACCCACAAGTGCCTGCTTTGAGAAATATGCATTTCTGTGTTGTCCCTCTTAAGTGCCTGTTCAAACTTTAAACATGCTTATGGTGGCAGAATGTGTCTTTGGCCCCATGTGCCTCTCTCTGGAGAGTACTCCTCTGTCTTTCACCCTCTCCTCAGAAACCGCTCTTCTTCTTTATGCTGCATCTCTCTCTCTCTCTCTCTCTCTCTCATCACTTCATCTTGCCCTTCTTCCTCCTATCTTTCCAGTCCTCCCTCAATCTGCCTCTCTTTCTCATCTCATCTGTCAGCAAACCCCAATATTATTGTCACACACAGGAACATGTACACCCTGGATAAGCAAGCACGCATGATCGAACACACACGAACATGTACACAGAAACACGACCATGAATATGTATTCATAAATGTACAAACTAAAACACACAGACAGTTTAAGGACACATCCGCACACACACACACACACACACACACACACAGATACCGACAGTGGCAGAATGGTTCTCTCCTGCACAGCAACACATTGCGTATATGCAGAGCCACTCTCCCTATTAGTGGAACGCTGCTACGCGCTGTTGACTTCTGGAGAGGAAAACATACAGTCATGTCCACTGGTTATCAACTGATCCCACAATTATCCACCCCTCCACCTGCCAGCCAGCCCTTCATGGAGTGTGTGCGCTGTGTGCATGACAGGTAGGTGGCTTCTGTATATGAAACTATAATGACACCAAAGGAATTAATGTTATTGAAAAATTAGGTCACTTCCTATTGGTGGAGGACGATCAAAAATGGAAAATGAGGCTTCCAGATGCAAATGAGGTCCCAGTGACTCTTGTGAGGTCTTAAATAGACAGAACTAAAAGCTCAGGATTTTGTTCCTTGAAAAGATTCTCCTGGTTACTGATAGATACATTGAATCTATCTAGTAACTACACCACATATTGCAATTTATCTGTGTTTTAACAGATACTTTCATGTATTATTTCCTGTCTTTTTTCAGCACAACAACAAGTTCCTCTACATCACTGCATCTACATCGTTCCATCCATCCACCCATTCTTCCATATAAGCATCAATTTTGTATACCCACTTATTCCTGTTCAGAATCAAGACAGACTGTGGGGTATTGTACCATGCACTGAGGAAAAAGCAGCACAATGGGCACAAGGAAGAAATATGTACAGATAAAAGACTGATACCTAACATGGTGCGCACTGAACATTTACAATATATCAAAAAAATTGGTATCAGTAAGATGTATAGGGATGGAGGGACTGAAAGAAGTGTGCATGCCGGACAATATCACAACCTAGAGCTTGACACAGTTAACTTGTGTGCGAACAGTTGCCTGCTTACACATGCAGCAGACACAAAGCAACATGAACATCCCATTGCAGTTTGGTTTTGTCAAGCACCTGGGTAACACAGGGCAAATTCACAGTTTGTCTGAGCTTATTGCCAAATGTTCTGAGTAACGAACAATAACCTTCCATAGACTAAAGGTGACTAACATATGTTTTGACCTTGACTGTAATCTTCTTGAGCTTGTCTGTGTTGCTTTTGTGCCACTTTTGGCAGTACACTCCTGACTGACCGGTCACTGGTTGGGTACATTTATATTCACTCATTTGGCACACACTTTTATCCAAAGTGACAACACTAAAGCTTCAGTGCGGTAGGAGACCTTGAAATAAGTACTAAGTGCTATATCTATTCAATAAGGCTAAGTGCAAGGAGAACAGGTAAAGAAGTGCACCAAAAGTGCATAGGAAGTGCTAGTTAGGCATGTTGGGGTGTTAGAGGTGTTGAGAGCGAGGGTGCTCTCAGATTAGTTGGTTGCTTTAAGAATACTGCTCCTAGAAAGCTCATTCATTGTTTGAAGCTGAGCAGCATAGCAGCCTGTGCCATAGGTTCTCAAGTATTTCCATTATTGTGCATTCTGGATTTAATTTGGAGGAAATGCTGATACAGACACACAACTGTTTAATAAGGCACTTTTAAGTCACATGAACTGAAAACAATCTCAATTCAGCAGCTTCAGCTTGAGGCAGTGGGGACTGAAAGTTCTATGATAGTTTATGCTGTTTCCATAGCAACAGATACTAACCTGATGCTGGATCATCAGACTTGAGAACAGCAGAGATAGCGGTTTTGTTTATAAATTAGATTGGATTAGGTTTGGAAATTGCAAATGTTACAAGTGGTTAGTTGGAATGTATGTAACTCACTGCACCACGAGTCTAAAAAAGAAAAAAAGGGAGAGCACGCATGTGGGTATGAAGATAAATGATAATAAAATGAAACATAATGTAATTTAAAGATGAAATGAATGTTATGTTCTTAACTACCTGCAACTGTTAGAGGCATGCTGTTTACTGGACAACAATCTATATTCATGCACAGTTAAGATCAATAACAGCCTCTCTTATTTTCACACAGCATCTGAAATTTCATCCTCATCCCACAATAATGATCCAAAGTTAATACACTGCATGCCCTGTACAATGCCGCTGTGTCCTAATCCCACTTTAGCCTTCTAGAATGACATCAAATGAGTCAGCGGGTGTCCAAACATAAGTGAGACATATATATATATATATATATATATATATATACAGCGTCTTTGCGCCTTCACTCACTTTTCCTTATTCATTTCTTTCATGGAGCTCATAGATCACGGCTAATCAAAGACAGGATGAGACAGCCGACAGAGCTCTGACATGCTGCACACAATGGACACCGCAAGAGAGGAAGCGAGAGGAAGATAGAAGAGCCTCAAAGTAGAGAAGGACAGGGGGAGAGAGGTAGAATAACTCAGTAGGGAGTGGGCTGAAGACAGGTGAAACAGATTGGCACAATTTACCTGCTCTCCCCTCTTTGCTTGAGTCCTACTCAGTTTTTCTTTTTCCCTTTTTTCACTGTCCATCTTTTTAGTCTGATGTTTTTTTCCTACTTCTACCCCATCCTGCTCTTTCACTCCCATCACTCTGCTATATCTGTTAATTTAAACTGTGTAGCTGCCTTTGTGTGTCTTTGTGGATATGTGTGTGGTGTGTGTGTGTGAGAGCCTTTACTGACCTCCCCTGTGAGCTATGGCATTCTCTATGCCTTATTAATAGCTAATCAATGGGCTCTCTGGGATGTATGGGATGCCTGAGGACTCCCAAGACATATCAGCACACACACACACACGGACATTTCCCCACACACACATCAATAGTTTCGTAGAAGTCAGTGGAGTATAAGCGATGAAAAGGTTGCTCTGGCACGAATGTTTTTTTAAGTTAGCAATATGTTTTTATTTGGGCACTGCGACAAAATGATGCAAGCAGCTCTGATCTGTAATAGACAGTTTCTGATTTGTCCTTCATGTTCCCTTACTGGGTTTGTTTTCATCATAAATGCGCTCTCTCCCTCTCACTTTCTTTTTACCTTCGCCTCCTAGAGTTCTCTTACTGGTTGACTTGACATTTATTCCTCTCAAGTGCTTATCAGGCCACCTGACCACCTCTTATTTTGCATCATTATTTTCCTTCCCTTTCTGCTATTTTCAGCGTGTGCCTGCTCTTCCTATTCTTCCTCACCTATCTTATTTTCTCCGCTCTGCTCTCACTTTGTGTACCGTGTTTTGAAGTGCACCTGTTTTTTTTTTTTTTTTTTCTGTCTGTTTTGTTCATGTGCATAGCCATTGTTTTACAATGCCCGGGAAACGCAAGTTTTCTGTTCCTCTCATTCTGTCTCACTGGAGACAATTGTTTGAAAACAGCAATGTGAGTTTTAAACATATCTTGGGAGGAATTCTCAATATTTTTCCTTTCCACCTTTCCCTCCTCCTTAGTGAACCCTACATGAGCTAATGGCTTACTCCTTACATGAGTAAGGAGTGAGCATTAGCTCAGTGAGCTTTACATGCATGAATAGCACTCCTTGCCACCATATTTGAATACCCCTAAATTAATACCATATAATTTGTTTGCTATTGTATGTGAATTTCAGAATCCTATTTAGGGGACAAGGCTGGTGATTACTGTAGCAATTAAGTGTTGGCCAGTCTCTGGATTTTTTGTATTGTCCAGTGTCCCACAGGATTTGTCTCTGGTGCCCCGTCCCTCTGCCCTCTGCAGAAGTCGTACTCAGTGATTCTGAGTTAGTGTAAATGCTATGTAAGCATCAAAATGAATTATATTAATTAATTATTTATAAACCATTTGTAATATTTCTATTGAGGAAGATTACATCACGAATAATTATTGTTATCATTTATCGCCCAACCCTATGTTGACGTATTTGCTTTAAATGGGATTTGTTAACCCAAAAATGATCTCATACATAAAATAACATTAACCTCAGTATTCATGCCTCAGATTCAGACTGATGTGAGGAGCCTCCACCCTGTGAATTGGGGAAACAAGTTGCCATACATATAGGTCTTGGATAACAGGAAGCTTCCCTCTACACTTGTGGCGAAATAGAAACCTGACTCACTTTTTATTTGACCACTTTCATACATCCAACTGCCTTTTGACTAAAAAATGTGTGTGTGTGGTGTGTAGTGTGTGTGTGTGTGTGTGTGTGTGTGTGTGTGTGTGTGTGTGTGTGTGTGTGTGTGTGTGTGTGTGTGGGGGTGTGTGGTTTTTGTATTTGTATTCTTGTGTGTGTCTGTGTGTGTGTGTAAAAGAGAGAGCGAGAGAGAGAAGAAAATTCTTTTACATCTGAGCTTAGCTGACTAAGGCTCCCAGAAGGACAAAGGCAGAGGAGGAGGAGTGCGGGAAGGGAGAGTATAGAGGAAAAAGAGAATGTAATTTGAATCTCATAATACATTTCGTTGAAAGTCATTCTAGCGCTTGATACATTCTCTGGAGTTGGCTCAACACACACACACGCACGAACCTCATACAAACACACGCGCGGCACATACATTTCCCCCCACCAGTCACTCGTGGACAAAGCTCTTGTGTATGAGCACAGATTGACAGTTGAGTGCTCGCCATACAGCTCATTCATCTTGTTGACTAGTCTCTGCTGCCAAGTTGAAATACAGTATGTAGATGGACGCGGCTCCACAAAATAAATGTATTGTAATAGTACAGTTGCTTGCACACTTAAATACCCCAAATATAAACATTAGAAGCAGGAAAACGGAAAGAACGGGAAGAAAACAACAAGCTGTAGGCACTAACTGATTTGTGCTGGCGCTCTTTCTCCCTCCAACCTGTTTTTCTTTTTGTCCTGGGAAACACAATTCTCCACCACAATTTCTATCGGAACACAGCCGTTTCTAAAGTGTGTTAGGTTTCCAAGTCAAACCATTGGTCTGAAAAATATCACACATATCGCTGCATTCATTCGATATTTCTTACATCGCTACATAAAATTGGACATGGGCCTTGACTTGGCTTTTACTTTCTATGATGTATTTGCTTGTAACATCGGGGATCAAAGGAGTAGAAGTGACATTTTTAATGTTTGCAAGTTGCTGTACTTTTTCAAACTGTAATTTAGGCTCACAGCCATAAGAGAAGGGGTACATATGTGTTGATAGTGTCAAGAATATACACAGATATTTTTTGACTTGTTTCTTCTTTAGCACCTCCACTCGCCAACAGCACCCATCTCCGGATTTGCCATTTGTGTGTGTGTGTGTGTGTGTGTGTGTGTGTGTGTGCTGTGTGTGTGTGTGTGTGTGTGTGTGGTGTGTGTGTGTGTGTGTGGGTGTGTGTCTTTTCTCCACTGCATAAACAGTGTGCCCTTCTCTTGCAGGCTGACAAGTGAACGCCTTGTTTTATTTGTGCTGAGGGGAAAACAGACGGGTATTTATTCCTTC
The DNA here is from genome assembly GCF_002260705.1 of Seriola dumerili. Classification (NCBI taxonomy): domain Eukaryota; kingdom Metazoa; phylum Chordata; class Actinopteri; order Carangiformes; family Carangidae; genus Seriola; species Seriola dumerili. The sequence goes on along the minus strand of NW_019174454.1, from coordinate 1,598,109 downwards.
GCCTCCCATCTCCAGTTCTTTCTCTTACTCTCATCCCCCTTATTTCTGACACACTCAGACAAACGCAGAGCTATAGCAGAGCATCATACCATACAGTAATGAGCTAATATTTCATCCAGGTGAGGTTGTTTGAGTAAGGACAGATGAGGATAAATGACCTTCAGAAGGCTTATTGAAGGTTTACATTGCCATGTTTTGACATCTTACATAGATTATATACTGGCATATTGTCATGTTATGGAATAGGATATTATACTGTATATTATATAATATATTTAAAATAG
>NW_019174454.1:1506012-1597800 GCF_002260705.1 Seriola dumerili | reverse complement strand
ATTTAAAGATGAAATGAATGTTATGTTCTTAACTACCTGCAACTGTTAGAGGCATGCTGTTTACTGGACAACAATCTATATTCATGCACAGTTAAGATCAATAACAGCCTCTCTTATTTTCACACAGCATCTGAAATTTCATCCTCATCCCACAATAATGATCCAAAGTTAATACACTGCATGCCCTGTACAATGCCACTGTGTCCTAATATATATATATATATATATATATATACAGTATATATATCCTATTCCATAACATGACAATATGCCAGTATATAATCTATGTAAGATGTCAAAACATGGCAATGTAAACCTTCAATAAGCCTTCTGAAGGTCATTTATCCTCATCTGTCCTTACTCAAACAACCTCACCTGGATGAAATATTAGCTCATTACTGTATGGTATGATGCTCTGCTATAGCTCTGCGTTTGTCTGAAGGTGTCAGAAATAAGGGGGATGAGAGTAAGAGAAAGAACTGGAGATGGGGGAGCGAAGGAATAAATACCCGTCTGTTTTCCCCTCAGCACAAATAAACAAGGCGTTCACTTGTCAGCCTGCAAGAGAAGGGCACACTGTTTATGCAGTGGAGAAAAGACACACACACACACACACAAATGGCAAATCCGGAGATGGGTGCTGTTGGCGAGTGGAGGTGCTTAAAGAAGAAGACAAGTCAAAAAATATCTGTGTATATTCTTGACACTATCAACACATATGTACCCCTTCCTCTTTATGGCTGTGAGCCTAAATTACAGTTTGAAAAGTACAGCAACTTGCAAACATTATAAATGTCACTTCTACTCCTTTGATCCCCGATGTTACAAGCAAATACATCATAGAAAGTAAAAGCCAAGTCAAGGCCACTGTCCAGATATTTTTATGTAGCGATGTAAGAAATATCGAATGAATGCAGCGATATGTGTGATATTTTTCAGACCAATGGGTTTGACTTGGAAACCTAACACACTTTAGAAACGGCTGTGTTCCGATAGAAGATTGTGGTGGAGAATTGTGTTTCCCAGGACAAAAGAAAAACAGGTTTGGAGGGAGAAAGAGCGCCAGCACAAATCAGTTTAGTGCCTACAGCTTGTTGTTTTCTTCCCGTTCTTTCCGTTTTCCTGCTTCTAATGTTGTATTTGGGGTATTTAAGTGTGCAAGCAACTGTAGCTATTACAATACATTTTATTTTGTGGAGCGGCTGCATCTGACATACATTGTATTTTCAACTTGGCAGCAGAGACGTAGTCAACAAGGATGAATGAGCTGTAGTGCGAGCACTCAACTGTCAATCTGTGCTCATACACAAGAGCTTTGTCCACGAGACTGGGTGGGGGGGAATGTATGTGCGCGCGCGTGTGTTTGTGTATGAGTGTGCGTGCGTGTGTGTGTGTGTGAGGCCAACTCCAGAGAGAATGTATCAAGGCTAGAATGACTTTCAACTGAAATGTATATGAGATTCAAATTACATTCTCTTTTTCCTCTATACTCTCCCTTCCCGCACTCCTCTCCTCCTGCCTTTGTCTTCTGGGAGCCTTAGTCAGCTAAGCTCAGATGTAAAAAGATTTTCTTCTCTCTCTCCGTCTCTCTTTTACACACACACACAGACACACACAAGAATACAAATACAAACACAACCCCACACACACACACACACACACACACACACACACACACACACACACACACACACACACACACACACACACACATTTTTAGTCAAAGGGCAGTTGGATGTATGAATAGTGGTCAAATAAAAAGTGAGTCAGGTTTCTATTTCGCCACAGGTGTAGAGGAAGCTTCCTGTTATCCAAGACCTATATGTATGGCAACTTGTTTCCCCAATTCACAGGGTGGAGGCTCCTCACATCAGTCTGAATCTGAGGCATGAATACTGAGGTTAATGTTATTTTATGTATGAGATCATTTTTGGGTTAACAAATCCCATTTAAAGCAAATACGTCAACATAGGGTTGGGCGATAAAATGATAACAATAATTATCGTGATGTAATCTTCCTCAATAGAAATATTACAAATGGTTTATAAATATATAATTAATATAATTCATTTTGATGCTTACATAGCATTTACACTAACTCAGAATCACTGAGTACGACTCTGCAGAGGGCAGAGGGACGGGGGCACCAGGACAAATCCTGGTGGGACACTGGACAATCAAAAAAATCCAGAGACTGGCCAACACTTAATTGCTACAGTATATCACCAGCCTTGTCCCCTAATAGAGATTCTGAAATTCACATACAATAGCAAACAAATTATATGGTATGTAATTTAGGGGTTATTCAAATATGGTGGCAAGGAGTGCTATTCATGCATGTAAAGCTCACTGAGCTAATGGCTCACTCCTTACTCATGGTAAGGAGTGAGCCATTAGCTCAGTGAGGGTTCACTAAGGAGGAGAGGGGAAAGGTAGAAAGGAAAAATATGGAGAATTCCTCCCAAGATATGTTTAAAACTCACATTGCTGTTTTCAAACAATGTCTCCAGTGAGACAGAGTGAGAGGAACAGAAAACTTGCGTTGCCCTGGGCATTGTAAAACAATGGCTATGCACATGAACAAAACAGACAGAAAAAAAAAAAAAAAACAGGCTGCACTTTCAAAACACGGTACAGAAAGTGAGAGCAGAGCGGAGAAAATAAGTAGGTGAGGGAAGAATAGGAAGAGGGCAGGCACGCTGAAAATAGCAGAAAGGGAAGGAAAATAATGATGCAAAATAAGAGGTGGTCAGGTGGGCCTGATAAGCACTTGAGAGGAATAAATGTCAAGTCAACCAGTAAGAGAACTCTAGGAGGCGAAGGTAAAAGAGAAAGTGAGAGGGAGAGAGCGCATTTATGATGAAAACAAACCCAGTAAGGGAACATGAAGGACAAATCAGAAACTGTCTATTACAGATCAGAGCTGCTTGCATCATTTTGTCGCAGTGCCCAAATAAAAACATATTGCTAACTTAAAAAAACATTAGTGGCAGAGCAACCTTTTCATGCGTTATACTCCACTGACTTCTACGAACTATTGATGTGTGTGTGGGGAAATGTCCGTGTGTGTGTGTGCTGATATGTCTTGTGGGAGTCCTCAGGGCATCCCATACATCCCAGAGAGCCCATTGATTAGCTATTAATAAGGCATAGAGAATGCCATAGCTCACAGGGGAGATCAGTAAGGGCTCTCACACACACACACACACACATATCCACAAAGACACACAAAGGCAGCTACACAGTTTAAATTAACAGATATAGCAGAGGTGAGGTGGGAGTGAAAGAGCAGGATGGGGTAGAAGTAGAAAAAAACATCAGACTAAAAAGATGGACAGTGAAAAAAGGGAAAAAGAAAAACTGAGTAGGACTCAAGCAAAGAGGGGAGAGCAGGTAAATTGTGCCAATCTGTTTCACCTGTCTTCAGCCCACTCCCCTACTGAGTTATTCTACCTCTCTCCCCCTGTCCTTCTCTTACTTTGAGGCTCTCTATCTTCCTCTCGCTGCCTCTCTTGCCGGTGTCCATTGTGTGCAGCATGTCAGAGCTCTGTCGGCTGTCTCCATCCTGTCTTTGATTAGCCGTGATCTATGAGCTCCATGAAAGAAATGAATAAGGAAAAGTGAGTGAAGGCTGCAAAGACGGACAAAGAGGGGGACCGGCAGCTGATGGATATGACTGTGGTCAGATCAGGACATATCCCAGTGAAAGAAAAAAGGGGGGGGGGGACTGATGCGTCAGGCAGGACACATTTGCATCTCTCATTCTGCTTTATTTTCTGCAGTTTTCAACCATTTTGTTCCTGGTTCCTCACCCCGCTGCCTTCCTCCTCCTCCTCCTATCTTTCTGTCCTTCCCCAGCTACCCTCCCTCCTTCCCTTGCATGTACATCTTCAGGTCACGGGTCATTAAGTCAGCTCCAGAGGGGATGTGTTGGAACAGGATATCTCTCATATTGCCCTGCCCCCACCACGCTACTAAAACACAAATATGCACAAACACATGCATGTCTGCAGCCACACATGCACAAACAAATACATTCTCTTTCTTTCCGTCTGTTTATTAGTCTCGCTCTCTTTGAAGACGCGCACAGTGAGAGACTAGACAAGTTTTTGAGCTGTTGGTCAACTTAGTCATTAAATGATAAGATCATCGTCCTCAAATTCATCATTTGCTTGATACAGCATGAAACATTTGCATTGCTTCGACCCCAACACTTCAACATACACTGTAAGGGCGGCGTTTTCATTATCAATTAATCTGCAGATTTTTTTTCCAATTAACTGAAAAAATGCTCATCACAACTTCCCTAAGTTTAAGATGAAGCCTTCAAATGTCTTGTAATGTTCAAGATTTGACAGAAAAGTGGAAAATCCTCACATTTTGCTCAAAATAATGACTGAAAGAATTGACTGATTATCAGTCTATTTTTTTTTTGTTGCTCAACTAATTGATGAAACAACCAATCATTTCAGCTCTGATCCACTTTGTTGGTCACTCAAGTTTAGGGGAAGGAACCAACATGAGGTTGCTTGTTATGTCACACAAGTATTCAAAGACTGATGTGTGTTTTTCTTTTATTTTTAAACTTCTATTTTATGAGATGATGGCTATAATACGATTGTAGTAGGTTCATATATGACAATTTCTATGCGAGGCCAAGGGCTTCCTCTCATGCTCATAAAAATAGAAAAGAAAACTATCCCACATCGTTATGACAACCTCACAGCTCACTAACAGGGATCTTTAGATTTTGGTAAAGATGGGGTCATGGCCCACACACTCAATACAACAAGTATGTGTATTAATGTGTTAAGGTTTTATACTATATTGCATGTAGGCCTATATAAATTACTGATAAATGAAAACACAATAACTTAAAGATAATAAATGATGAACATTTTTCTTACTCTTTAGATAAAGCTACAGAACCTGCTATGAACGGCACGGTGAACTGGATACTGTTGGAATGTGGATGTTGTTTTTTTTTTCCAACTGACCAACAGACCAATTTATTTTAAAGAAAGGTCACACAAAACAAACACAGGTGACAAACACTGTCAGATTCTAGAAAATGCTTGGCTGCAAATTCATACACACACACACACACACACACTTCTCAACCATGGTTGTTGTGTACTGTCAAACAACATTAGATTGCAATGCGGTGTCAGTGGGATAATTAGAATAACACATCCACTGTATTCTTCATTATGTGTGTCATCTTCACTTACTGGCTGCGGTTCCTCACTGACGACAACCCCCTCCCCCCTGCACCTCCCCTCACCCCTGACACGCAGACGAAATCTTATCCCACCCAGTGACGTGCTTTTTTAGGCGAGTCATGATCCCCATTAGTGATGGCCTCAAGTATAGATCTGATTGTCTGAACCCCCATCATGTATTTTTTTCCCCCTAATTAGTTCTTTGGACTGGAGGAGGAGGAGGACGGGGAGGAGGAATGAGCAGTGATACACAAAGTTGAGGCACAGCATCACGGTTAGTGGAAGAGGGTGTTGGCGAGGAGATCGTGGAGGCTGATGAGTAATGCTCTGACGTCGGTTCTGTATTTGGCAAAATATCTGACAGCGACTCTGTCTGCTGGCATGCATTTATGCTACTACTGTAAGTATATATATGCAGGCGGATGCGACCAGGCATGTATCCATTCAGTCAGAAAGATGCAGACGCACCAATGCGTCGCAAACACAGCAAGCAATCATCTCATGCACAAACGACAGGGACTATACAGTACAAAAAACAAAACCATGTCGGCCGTCAGGTCAGACACAAACAGAAGCGCACCGACAAAATTCACATGCATGCACTGGGCGCACACCTTGGCTGTGTGCAGTTAATGAATAACTAACTAGCAGAGAGGAAAGGGAGCCATCTTCTCTGAGTAAGGCCAAATGAATTCGCCGAAGCGCTATGCAAATGTTCCCTGGGCTAACGAGACTGCCTGCATGATTGGAGTGCCATTGAAATTCTCCTCGTGCACAGCCCTCTCTCACTTCCTACCTCCCTCCCTTCTTCAATCACCCTCCATCTCTCCCGCCATTTCAATCTCTGCACAGAAAATCTATGATCCTATCTATCCATCTATCTATCTATCTATCTATCTATCTATCATTTCACAAATAACCAGTACATTTATCAGTCAGTGGATCTTGAAAGCTACAAATCATCATTTCCTTTCAACACTCAAATCATGTCATCCACACAGATAAACACTGCGGCCCTATCAGTGCCTGGACAGCAGTGAATGCCCCTGTGTCTTACTCTCTCCCTCTGTCACTAACACACAGCTACACACACACACACACACACACACAGAGAGAGTCCGCTCAAACAGAGCGAGCTCAGAGTCGCTCTGCACCTGTTCTCTCTGTAAAACATCCAAACATGAGTGCTGAATAAATAACCCAACCTAACACGCATCACTGCCAGGTTCACACACACACGCACGCACACACACCCACAAACCACAGCCCATAAACACACATCAATAAGTAAACACCACCCATTTCCCCTCCATCCTCCACCCTCCTACCCCCACCCCACACACACACACACACACACACACACACACACACACACACACACACACACACAAACACAAACTAGGTACAAACTGCCACCATCCTAAAGACAAACACACATTGATGGGCACAATGTGTGTAATGCTTAATGGTCAAAAACAGGGATGAATAAAAAAAAAAAAGAGTCTACGGGAGAAACACATAGAGGAGAGAGGGTAGTTGGGGGGGCATTAAGCACTTGTCAGATGCATCTTTAATGGCAGGACACAGCGGCTTTAGAGCCCCTGGCCTCCTCTTCCTCCCTGGGGTGCTGGGGACAGCAAGAAAACCGAGCACACACCTCTCTCTTTGTCCATCTGCCCATTCTCTCTTATGTCCTCATATACCTACTCGCCTCATTCCATCATCCCTCCATCCCAATGCCCACTTTGCCATCTGCATAATTTATCATGTCATGCTTTTGTGCCACTTTGTCTTTCTTTTTCTGCCTATTCTGCCATTTTTTTTTTGTGCCTGTCTGTTGTTCACTTTCAGGTTTGATGGCTTGGAAGGGAAAGATGATGCTTTGTCACTTCACCGTCTCCTAATAAGTGCCTCTAGAAAGGGAGGCTGAGAGAGGGATAAAGTTAAGAGAAGAGTGGACAAACAGAGGGGCAGACAGAGTACAGGGCCTCTGCAGAGTGGCGAACAAAATGGAGACTGGGACAGAAGCTGCAGCAGCTGTGGTGACGCTACACTTCACACACACACAGAGCGAGAGAGAGGGAGAGAGAGAGAGAGACAGAGAGAGAGAGAGACAGAGAGAGAGAGAGAAAGAGAGAGAGAGAGAGAGAGAAAGGCAGTGTGTGTGAAAGAGAAGGGGGATTAAACAACCTCAATCAATGAATGCAAAAATACAGGCGTCACACTTTTCCACTCCGCCTCCACCCTCAACTCTCCCTCCCATTATATCAACCAATCAATGACTCTATCTATTTATCTATCTATCTATCTATCACTATGTGTCATCCACTCTGAATACTCTCTTTATATAGAAAAGCAGAGTGGGAGCTTTCAAGCAATTTATGATTAATACTTGTAATATTCTATGAACATTTTTTCTTATTATGGAAACTATAATTTTAAAATGTAGCAGATTATTTTTAATTCAAATAACAGCTACATCAGCTTGGTAAAGACTCTATTCCTTTGCCTGATTCATCGCTGTAATACAACTCACACTGTCAATGCTTCCTTCAACATTTAACGAAGCATGTTATTCAGTTTAATATCTTCAACCAAAGCATGTAATGTGATTCAAACAAGCATTATGTTTGTGTCTAAGGAATTTAAGAGAAAAAGCTACATCTAATGTATGAAATTTTGCAATAGTGATCCGATCCATTCATTCTTTTCAACATGAGACAAAGTAAGACACATAAAAAAAAAAACTGTCAAGCATTCCTTGAATTTGTTTTGAAATGTTACAACACTGTGTAGTGATCTAACTCTTACTAAATGCTTTCAGACATATCTTTGCCATTTCTCTAATGCAATTTCTTGTTACTCATCAGCTGACATACAAACAGATATTGATATATCTGCAATAAGATAATATTTGCCGATACCCTGACCCAGCCAATTTATTGTGCTCACCCTACTGTGTCTGCACATGCACAGTGTTACCTAAACACACACACACACATACACACATACACACACACACACACACAGCATCAACATCCTATTCTAGACCATGCACCATGAAATTTACAACTTATAAAATCACAGTCAAATAAAAAAAGAAAGAAAAATGTTTAAAAAGATGTTTATCTCCACATTTGTCAGTGACGACATGTATATCTTCACTACCTGTCACTGAACTGTACATAAATATGCCGCTATGTTCTTTGTGTCTGTCTGTGTGTGTGTGTGTGTGTGTGTGTGTGTGTGCACGCGTGTGTGTGTGTGTGTGCGTGTGGCAGAGCTGAGCCGTGGTGATGCACTAATAAAAATCAGGCAGCGATGCATCCTCACACCTTCCTCATTCCGCCCGCCGGTTCGCACCCGTTACCATGGCGACCAGATAAAACTCACACTGTTTTAAGCTCCAGCTGGAGGAGGAGATGGATACTAACAAAGTGACATGCACGCATGCACGCACACGCACACACGCACGCACGCACACACACACACACACACACACGAACACACAGATGAAGTTCCTTCATAGACATCCGTCAGCAGAGCATCCTCTTTCAGTTCCCTAACTGACAAGCAAACAAATGCTAATTTTCTAACCGACAGCAACACCAGCAAACCATCAATTAAAGGGAGAGACATGGCTGGATAGAGAGATAGCAGGAGAAGGGGAGGTATGACATGGAAGTAAAAACCAGGATAGCCAGTCAACACACAAAGCTCTCCTCTGTTTGACTGTCTGTCGGTCTGTCTATCTATCTATCTATCTATCTATCTGTCTGTCTGTCTGGCTGTCTGTCTGTCTGTCTGTCTGTCTGTCTGTCTGTCTGTCTGTCTGTCTGTCTGTCTGTCTGTCTGTCTGTCTAGCCCCCCACCCCCCTTCCTCCTCCCTCCTCACACACACGCTTCTTGAGCGGGACTCAACGCAAACAGATCTGGCTGTCTAATAGTGACACGACACCCAGGCAGGGTCGTCTCGCAGTGAGGCCAGCTGTCAGCAAACACCCTCCTGCCTCTTCATCAAAGCCCATTCAAACTCAGCTTTATTGACCAACACAGCCGCCTGTATGACATGTGTCATCCTATCAGGCCGATACCTTGCCATACACTGTCCCTAATAAATGGCAAACCACTAGAGCATCTCAAGTGCTATTGAAAGAGAGAAAGCTGTACATGCCACCAGGAGCTGATAGATGGAGTGGATGGATGGATGGATGGATGAGGTGTGTGGTGGAGTGTAGTGGGGTGGGAGGGGTGCACACGTGCGCTCCGTCTGTGTGTGGCCACGATGCTGACACAGGCCACCAGTCTGTACCAGGGAGGGAAAGAGATGAGAGGAGGCTTCGAGCCAGAGATGGACGGAAAGAAGAAGAGGAGCACTGTGTTACTAATAAGACCTATTCATGAGCCCTGCAGAGAGAAAGAGAGACAGACAGAGAAAGATGGAAAACAAAAAAAGCTCTCAAACCTTTTCAAATGTAAATTCAGATGGTGCAGGACAATTATTTTCATTATGGGACAACTATTTTCTTGATTAATCGTTTCATCTTGCCTATAAAATGTCATAAAATAGTAAATAATGCCAAAGGTGACATCTTGTGTTGCTCGATCAACAGACGGTAACCCAAACATATTCAGTTTACAGCGATATAAAACAGATAAAAGCAGCAAACCATCACATTAGAGAAGGTTGAACAAGCAAATGATCCAGGGTATTTGCTGGAAAAATCAGTGATATGATTAAATGATTATCAAAATAGTTGTCAGTTATGGTTTTTCTGTTGACTAATCAACTAATCTTTTCCACTATAAAATTGTGTTTTACAGTGTATACAATGAGAATAAATAGATAAATAACATCAATAAATAAGAGTGATTCTTGAACATCTGGACATGATCAAGATTTATGAAAATTCTTTGATGTAAACTTATTTTTGCATAAAATGAGTGAGAATAATATTATGCAAATATATTGGATTGTATTATGGTCAAATTCATGAGGCCAATTATGTTAAAGCACTTTTTATAGAGGTTTATAAAGACAGACTGATCAGCGAAGCCACAGAAAGCTGCTCATCTGAATGTGTGTGTGTGTGTGTGTGTGTGTGTGTGTGTGTGTGTGTGTGTGTGTGTGTGTGTGTGTGTGTGATAATGCTGACACACATGCTCTTGCTTGTTCATATGTGCATGTTTTACCGAACACGTCCATCAGCTGATCAATAACATACTCCCACTGAGCTCTCACCACACTGCCATGATACAGTGGCTTGTACAAACACACACACGCTAACACACAGAGCTATCAGTCAAACAGACTGGCCCGGTCTCACCACTCTCACACTGAGGGATCCGTGACAAGAGAGAGGGGAATCCAACAGCAAGCTTTATCGATCCAGACTGGAAACCCCCCTCAGGCCACACACACACACACACACACACCCACACACACACACACACACACACCCACACACACACACACACACACACCCACACACACACACACACACACACCCACACACACACACACACACACACCCACACACACACACACACACACACACACACACTACAGCTGTGCTGGATCAATGAGTGCTCCCGTGTGAAGGACAGAGCCATACAAAGAGGCACACAAATGCAGGCAGACACACACACACACACACACGCGCACACTATTGAGAGAGATGAAAGGGCTGCTCGGTATCAGAGAGCAAGATAAGAGGCAGAGGGAGCAATACGTATCATCTGACCTAAACAGTCTCATATGACACCCTGCAATTTGCCATTGCTCCACGGAGCAAATGTTAACACTGCGCCACACAAGCCTGCTGCACACACACACACACACACACACAGTCAACATAAACACCAATGCACAGGCATACAGCAGCATGTAGGGGGCTCAGTTTCAAACTAATATTATTATTCCTCAGTTAAACATCGGCTGACTTGAACAGAGGATCAAATGAAGCTGAGAGAACAGCTCCAGATACAGCAGAGCCCTAGAGGTGTGGCTGCTCTCTTTTGGGTGACTGTGATGAGAACGGCTAAACAGATCTATCACTCATCAAATTAGACCCCCCCCCAGCCCACACACACACACACACACACACACACACACACACACACACACACACACACACACACACACACACACACACACAGAGCACATGTCTACTAATGCCTGATTTATCCCTGTAACACAGCTATTAACTACAGCGGTGTCAGTTAGTGAGTGAAGAGCCAGGGATGTGCCAGGCAAAGGCCATTTCATCAGACTTGAATGATTGGACCTTTTTTTTTTTTTCTTCTCTCAGTGACAAAACAGGAGATGTCACCGGCACAAATAAATTGATTAGTATCGATTAAAGGCTGTCAACAATCACAAACAGGGCGAACGCGGAGGAAATCTCCATTACAAGAAAATTGGAAAGAAAATCTAATTTTTTTAAGATACTGACACAGCCCACAATTTGTGGATTTATTCAGTCTAAAAATAACAGGAGAGATTTCTCATTGCTCTAAGGGCAAATGTTGCTAAGTCCACTGATATATTGGGATGACATTAGATCATTTGCTTTCCATTATTACCCACCAACTGATCAAACACAGCAAGCACGCACTCAGCCAAATAAAACTCACATGGTCGCATGATGACAGCACATTTCAGCAAGAGGGGCAGAATTGCAAAAGGACAGTAACACAAGGTGGATGTAGGGCTGTTCTTTTCCCTGCAGATTGACTTAGTTTGTGTTTCTGTAAATCTTTAATGAATATCTTTGGCTGAATTTCCTACCTGGGACGATGGAGACGGTGTCTTTCTCCCAAGACACCACACTGACGTACTCCTGGACGGCTGAGGGGATGAGGCACTTGAACACGGCAACATTACCCCGCATGGAGCGCTGGTCGGCCACACGGACTGTGTAGGGCTCCCTGAACACTGGTGTGTGGAGAGAAGAGCTGGAGTTAGTCAGAGGTCAGAGTCAGAGGAGGGTTGTTGGTTGGTGGTAACAGTGGATGTTTCAGAAAGCGAGAACGAGACTCAATAAAACTCGAGTTTTAACCAAAGTGGTGAAGTGAAAATAACTTACACACAACTTAGCGTGATTAAAGTAGGGCTGCTAGTCATGATTATTTTGATCAAAGATTATGTCTTCAAACTACTTGTTTTGTCAGACCACGAGTCCAAAAGCCAAAGATGTGCCATTAATAATGATATAAAACGTTGCAAAGCATCAAATTGTCACATTAACAAAGGTGGAACCAGTGAATGTTTGGCCTTTGAGGCCTTTAATAAACCAAACCATTGACAGACGGTTGTGGTGTTACCATGCAACGCTGTACTTGAGCAAAATGAATGGTTGCAGTAATACTTCTCACTTCCCAGAGCCCAAAGTGACATCTTCATGTTGCTTGTTTTGTCCAAACAAGAGTCTAAAACCCAAACGGCTTATAACTTAATGATTTGAACAATTAATCGATTATGACAATTGTTTCTGGTTTATTTTCAGAATACTATTTTATTAATCGACTAATTGTATCAGCACTGTGTAACAATACGTTCTTTATTCTTTACTGCACATACTGACACTGTACAGCCGACAGCTGACAGTTTAACCCATTGCAAAAGCAGGGGCAGGTCTCGTAAACAAACTTGTCTGGTGGTCTGTCCCCCCACATTAGGCCAATGTTTCTCTCTTCAGCCCCAGATTTGAAGTCACACCATGATTGTAAGGAGGGCTGACTTGGAGCCGCATTGAAGGGGATACACAGTGAGTGGTCCTCGGCCTTTTAAAGAACAACGCCACAGATGCTATGAGACGGCGAGGAGTCCAGGGTTGCTCGCGGCCGATGGAACTGTCACATGCAGGCGCCAGGCAGCAAAAACACACCCCCTGCACATGGCATGCAGAGCACTAGGGCTGTGAATCTGTGCCAGTGTACAGAAAGGATGGCGGTGATTAAGACGGGCTTAATGATGAAAACAGTAGCCTGTAGCTAACCAAATTATCTCTCCATTTAACTCTGTCACATTTAGATTAGTGAGAAATGTGAAATGCTGAATCAGAGCATAAATTTTCATTAAATAAATTAAGTAAAGTGAAATTAAATTAATGGATTATTTTGGTGAGGAGGAGAGACAGGTATAGTTCAAGGGCATGCTAGCTTGAGTGAATGAACAGGGAGCTGTGTTTTCTAAACTGAACTGAGCTCAACTATGTGGGCTTCCACTACACCCTCATCTCATTTGTATAAAGGGATATTGCCATGAATTTCCCCAGTAACTTTGACTCATACAAAAGTGAGGCTTGACATGAGCAAGATGAAAAAAAAAAAAACACACAATTACAGAAATCAGATGGGGTCTGAGGCTGATGTTGTTTCTGGCATGACAATCTAACACAATCTATCAACCAGGCTTCCTTTAGAAACGAGGACAGTAATGGCTTAACAATGTAAAACACACACGCGCACGCACACACACACAAACACAGGGAGTGGCCCCACCCTCCCGTGTGTTCGCTTTCTCTCCCCCAGCTCTCCAGTGATATAATTAACGCCTAGCCTGAAGGCCAGTTTCCTTGGTCATTAATAATGCTTTATGCCAGCCGCCACTGTCACTGGAACCCAGTGGAACCAAAGCCAATGTCCTTGTCCAAATGGTGGGGAGTCTTTCACCTTAAAGTCCGAGGTTTAAACTTCTGAGTTTTTGTCTGATTCCGTCCATTGCTTTTACATTGTTCTACTTTTTCATAACTGGCTGGATCTTAGACCCTTTCTTTTTTTTCTGTCCTGACTTGTGAAGGAGGTAAGATTGGAGTAGAGCAGGATTGTTGAAATTTAACCTTACACCATACAGTACAACAGAACACCAGTTGTGGCGCGGCCTTCCTACTTTGTATCTCAGCTAAATCGATGGTTGCAGTAAGATATCCTCTGGAGAGCACATCACTTCTCACATCGGTCACCTGGCACACAGAGCACTAATCTGAGCTGAAGCCTCATTTGTAAGCAAATCAAAGCTAAAGGACAAATAATTCCAATCAAGTCTTCATTTCAGCTCTTCATTTAAACAGCCCCTGCTTCCCATTGAGGCCGTCTACCTGCAGATCAATAGCCAGAATCGACTGAGCAGCCTCGGCTGTTGTGGCCGAGCCAATTCTTTCAATCATTTATTTACTCCCTGATTGACCCTGCTGCCTCTCATCAATAGCAGGGAAAATCCCCAATGCCCACTGAGCCTCTCATAGAGTGTTTAAAATCAGCTTGACAGCTTGTAAATGCAATGATGGCAGTCATCACACGTTAGTTCAGCGGAGGTTCAAATCCAGTCAAGGTCACCTCAGGTTTGTATTTCCTGTGCTTTGACCCCAGCTTGTCCTACACTTGATAACCTTTACAGAAGTGTTGTCTAACCTCTCCTCTCCCCATTAAAACCAGTCAAATAAGCCATGTACGGCAACATGCCCTTGTACACAACCATGTAACCAGCTCCAATAAGAGGCAACTGTTGTGATAGCATTGTCATTTAACACACGTTCCTCTTCCAAGATATGAAAGACACAGAGGGAAAAAAAAAAAACATTACATATTCATTCTCTTAAGCCTTGTGACAGGATGCAAATGGTAACCCAACTGATTTGTGTGTAAATTGCACTCCCCCTCATCACATGCGCAGCAGAATCATTAGGATGTTACTGATGCCTGACTATATGCAGCCTGGTTGCCTAGGAACGAGCTAAAACATGGGTCTGGTGCACTGGGTGCACTGGGAGGCAAGTCCTGTATCACTGTCGCTTCAATAATTAACGACGGGGAAACCAAATACTGCATTTACTTATTCATAAAGCGAGCAGCAAAAACACAGAGAAGGAGAAAGAGAGAAGGAGACAAATAATGAAATACAGGAGAAATGAGTGGATGCAGGTTTCATTATTGAATGGATAAGAAAAGCAGTTGTAGCAGGTTCAGGGACCCTACTTACTATATTAGTAAGGAAATGTCAGCCAGAGAAGAGATGAGGAGGGCAGATGGAGGAAAGGGATCTAAACACCTGCTGTCTTGGCCCGGGCCTATGTAGGTTTGTGTGTTTTAGTCGGGACAAAAGGGAGTTGAGGTGATCGCACTGAACAGGTGACCTCGTTTCATTTTATCAAGTTTGTGTGAGGAGGTGTTGGGTGCACAAAAACATGAAACCCTGGGTCTCAGGCAGAAGGCTTGCAAAAAGTGATTATGACAAACTAAGTGCAAAAGGTGTGTCATTTTTAAAGTCATATTTTTGTTGTTGGGTCCTCTTAGCAGGAGGAGAGGAGAGGAGAGGAGAGGAGATATTTAAAATACAGTACAACCTTATTCCTGAAGCTATAGAAGCTGCCAAACTGCTGGATATGTTACACACACACAAAAAGCTTTGCTTCAGGGGTTAGGGTCCAATTCACAAAAATGGCTTAATACTGAATCTTTTTGTCAATGTGAAATTGATTTTCTCTGCCTTTTTTCTGTGATAATACTCGGTTTGACAGCTGGCAGATTGCCTTCCTTATTCTTCTGAAAGAATGAATAGGTGGAGATGGTGAGTTTACTTACAATACAATTCAGTTTCAAAACATCCCTGGACTAGACTGAAATTAACAAACAAACAATTTATCAAAAAGTATATGTTTTTAACAATTATTATCTAATAATATTTGGTTTGAGACTAAGTATCATGTATCATGAAAACCAGAGCTTACAGGTCAAAGTTCAGTCAGTGACAGGGATGTTAAAGAAGAACTAGGAAGACATATTTTAGGACTAAAGCCTCATGTTATAAGAGAATTTGGCACATACAGTATGTTCATGTAAAATTTCAACTTCTGACAAGGCAATATTCATAGTTTTGCATATTAGAGAACTAATTACTGCATTTGTCTTTTCAGGGCAGAATGTTGGACAAGTAATTTACTGTTACATGATACATTTTATTCTTGTTTTGAAAATAAATGTATAAATAGTCACAGGAAATGGATGTAGGAGCTTTCTCTGGGTGAAAAAAAGAGGATAGTGAGCGTGAAACCTTTCAGAATTAGGTTAGAGAGAAAGTGAAGTAGATGCACGATAAAAATAACTATTGGTATAAAATGTAACAGATTGATCCAACCATTGTGTATGCATATGTGCATATAGCACCAGTATAGGGTGGAAGTGAGTAACAGAGTAAACAAAAGAAAATTGTACACCAAGTAGGTGTTTCACACTTTTTAATGTATTTTTCCTTCCTTCCAAGCATCCGATTGATTCAGTTATCACAATCAAATAACGGACTCTTGAAACTTACTAGAGATGTGTCATGCATGACATCGAACATCAAATCACTTTTTTCAGTCATTTTTGTCACAGTTATCTAATTGGCTTCAGGTAATATGGAGCAGACTTATCAAATCAATCTGGATTTCAACTGAACGAAAAAATTAATAATGATGATGATGTTTAGTATGAATTATTACTCAACTTGAGCGAGTTATAAAGGTTTGCTGGTTGATTTTTATACCATACGGAAATCAATGGAAATCAATGGCGGTCTCAAAAGTAAGAAAGGACACATACTAAAATCTGAAATTCTACAACATGCATTTGAAGATGATCAGCAGCATTCAGCAGTCAGTAACATGAAAACCTGGAAAAACACTGGTATGGTACTGTATGGGCCCTCAGTCTGAGAATGAACCAGTCCAGGATGAAGACCAAATTGTAGATACACCTGAAGTTGCATTCGACTGGACTCCAGTATATAATGATTCTTTCTGTTTTGTCCAAAACATAACTATTACTCATGTCTCTCAAATCTGAAATCTTTCAAACTATCAAACATGTCTATTGAAAAAAATAAATGTGTCCAATAGGCTATTGACACATATAGAAAGACACTAAAGAAGCTAAATACAGAAAACTAGATAAGTTGCAATCACAGAGCCAAATAAAAACATATACGGGAAGAAAAACAGCCCACATAGTGATTTTCATAAAGGGAGAGCTATCCAGACAGGTGCTAGTGCTATTATTGGACCACAATCAGCATGCATGGGAAAGGGTGAGAAAGAGGGGGAGGGATAGAGAGAGATGTGAAGATGAGAGAGAGAGAGAGAAAGAGAGAGAGACGGATGGCGATGGGGCGTGGGGGTGGGGCAGAGTTTTTTGGGGGGGGTGTCACACTTCTAGCTGTCAGCTGTCATCATTCTCCTGCGCCACCTGAGACAGGGCATGCCACACCCTAGCGCTCACGCCTCTGTCGCCCATGGCAACTACAGGGTTGTGTATGTGCGTGAGCATGTAAGTAAGCATGTCTGTGTGTGTGTGTGTGTGTGTGTGTGTGTGTGTGTGTGTGTGTGTGTGTGTGCGTGTGTGTGATATGCAGGACTCTGGAGGTAATGAGGTGCACACACATGCACGTGAGCCCTGGTTATGGAGCTGTGGAGTTGTGGTTGCCTCAGCATTTAATTGATTAATTGTTGTAATTATTTGGGAGGGAAGGTCATCCCAACACTGAGGCTGGCTAGAAGGTCACTCTCACGCTGGAGGGACCATCTTCCTCTAGGGATCACACGGGCCATATGGGCGTGTTTGTATGTGGTGGTGAGGAAGAGAATCCAGCAGCATTTTGGAGAAGACTTTTGTTCATGGACATGTGTGTGGTGGGGAACTGCTGACTGTTTCTCCATGCAGGATTGATCAACACTGTCAAAATGTCTGCCTGGCTATTACCATGACCTGAAAATCCACTTTTTTTCATGATTCTGTTCACATCTCTCCATGTCTGTAGCTGACTCTCCAAAATCTTTCTTGCCAAACACCCTGACAAAGAGCTGGCAACTAAACACCACGAGCCAGCTTGATGAAAATGGCTCTGTGTGAGAGAGAGAGTGTGTGTGTGTGTGTGTGTGTGTGTGTGTGTGTGTGTGTGTAGTTAGGGGACTTTCCAGTCCATGGACAGATGGAGAGACTGGGAGACAGGAGGCTTGCTGGCATGAGCTATGCACAGGCTGGTGTGCATGTAAGAGTGTGTGTGTGTGTGTGTGTGTGTGTGTGTGTGTGTGTGTGGTGTGTGCATGCACATATGCATGTGAACAAACATGCGTTGCAAGTCTGTTGTATACACGTGTATCCAGTGTGTACCACATTAGGTCAGATGCATGTGTTTATGATGTTCATGTGTGTGTTTGTTAGTGTGAGAAAGAGCAGTAACACCTTCCCTCAGTGCGTTCCGCGCCTCTCTCCAGCTTTGACCTTGGCAGGGAGTGTGGACAGGTCACCAAACCAACTGTCTATGTGGCTGCGTGTCTGTCTTCAGGAGGATTTTTAATACACAGGGTCGAGATGTGGCGCTTTTAGACACTTCACCCCCACTGAGAGAAGTTGTTGGTTTAGGAAGCCAGTAGTATGACTGCCGTTTGGGTGAGCATATTTACAGATGCTGGGCTGTAGCTAGGTAATGCTGTTGTGATGATTTCAATGTGTGCCAAAGTAAACTGCCCCCAGCTGGGTACTCAGACACATTTTTATAAAGATGCAGTGAAGTGAAATATTTTGGAATGATCAGAAAGAGATTATTTTAGGTAGAACCTTTAGAGCTCTTAAAGGAACAGTCTAGTAGTTTTACACTCGTCACAAGGAGTGACAAGTAAACTGCTGTTTAATGTGCTGTACTCAACAGTGATGCATAATCTCTCCCTCTGGAAGGAGTTTTTCAAAGTCTGAAAAAGTAAGCCCTCTGATGTCATCAGGGTTATCTCGAATTGGGTTTAAAATTTGTGACAGAAAGTCTGTTACAAACCGGAGATGTGGAGTTTGAGAGATGTGGGCGTTTTTGCTGGAGTAAGTGTCTAATGAAAGACAATATTGACCTTTTGTAGGATCCAGTGTTTTTTTAGCCTGCTTCACACTACAGAATAAAAGTAAGAGTATCTCTGCATCAGATGCTTCAATTTTTACCATTTTTTAAAATCTTTTATTCTAATCTTTCTCTCATGAGTTGCCAATCTTAAATTAAGGTCCAATACTAAACTGCTGAAGTACAACTTTAAAAATTTTGCAAGTCTAAGAATGAGTTGATATTTTTTTGGCAAAGAGTGTGGGATCCAGAAAAGGCTTTTTTTTTTTTTTTTGACACAATTTTAAGTAACCATACATGATGTTTTTTTTTTGTGTTGGTAACACAATACATTCATATACGTTGTATAGAGGTTAAGGTTAGAAATACAAAATATAAAAAATAGTCTACATGCTATGCAGATTAAAAACTGTAGATGCTGTTTTCAGGGTTGGAAATTTAAATTAGACTGAAGATTTAGCTGCTGCAAGCTGCATCCAGTGTTTTTTAAGCCTGCTTCATACCACAGAATAAAAGAAAGGGTGTCTCTGCCTCAGATGCTTCAATTTTGACCTGCATTTGGCTGCATGCAGACATCTAAAATGTGGTAAGTAGAAAAAGTCCGTCAAGTCGTCTGGAAACTAAACTTTCCCTTTGACCCTTGACGTATTTTACATCCAGTGTGTCCAGACCTCACCTGCTTTGATGTGGATGCTGGGGCTTCGAATCTTGCCTGCCTGGTTCTCAGCAGTGCAGAAATACTCGTTGTCGTGGATAATGCTGTTATAGGCGGAGGGAGAGAAGGGGTAGAGCTGGAGGGTGCCGTTGGCATGCACGTGGCGGATGTGGGGCACGTCGTAAATGTCGTCTCCGGCGGCCAGGTACCAGCGCAGGACGGCATGGGGGGCGCCGCCCGCAGGGCAGGGCAGGGACACCCCCACCGAGCTGGAGAAGGTCACCCGCTGCAGGGAGGCGTTCACAAAGTACAGCCGCGTAGAGACAACATCCTCACTGTTGACTGTTAGGATGAGAGAAAGGGAGACAAGAGTTGGTTAGTTGGTAAGTGTCAAGCGACATTCACAGGTCAGACAGGTATGAGGAGGGAGCATGTGCACAATCATAAAACATTGCTGAATGAAAACCGAAATGCTCATCATTTCAGCTACGCTTTAAACTGATGCTGGAATAAATCTGAACAACATACATAGTAGTAAAGCATAAAAAAACTGTAACACATAACTATCAAAATAATGTAAGAACATATTAACACTAAAATGCCTGCACATGCAACTTACACGGATGAAACAACACAATGTAAGTGCAAAGGTTTAACACAATATGTGCACAAATGGAGTAATTATTTACTAAAAGAATGGCTGACAATGTGTTTCTGTGTCTCTATTCCTTACTAAAAATGTATGTTGAACTGACTGCTGAGGCAATAAGGTGTAAGATATGGGATCAACCATTTTGGATATGAAAAGTTTTGATCAAAGCGAATTCTTTATATAATAAAGAATGATTTCATAATAATAAAATGTCTTGATAGTCATGTAACATGCCATATGAAACTACAAATTTTGATATAAATAGTTAATTGGAAAATAATATCCAATATCTCATGTTCCATACTTGATTAGTTCTTGTGTTTTATTGTTTTTAGGCACAAGGTGTACTAGAGATGTATTTATAATATTTTCCATGAATCAACTCACTAGTTCAGTGGAATAATACTTCGGCTGAATAATTTTATCAAAATATAATCAAAATCACAATATGTGCAATATCCAAAATAAAATCGCAGAAGCTGCAATTTTTTTGATAAAAGGTAAAATGTGTCACAACACTGTTGTGCATTGTTAGCACCGTAAGTGTTGTGGTGCTACAGAGACACCCTGGCCTACAAATCATATTCTCTAGACGTAAAGGAACTTGTTTGTTGGTACAAGACCCAATAAAAATCATATCATCATCATTTTTTCATCATTTTTCTCTGTAAAAACGAAATGCAAAAAACAACCATTCCAACTGAAATATATAATAATACCGCAATCGCAATATCTGCCAAAAATAATCGCAACATTTTTTTTTTTTTGGATATTGTGCAGCCCTAAAAAATACTATTGTAAAGTGAGCAGTACTCACTTTACAATATGTATCTAACGCAAACTTACACACATTCAGGTCACCTCAACCCAAACAACTTCCTCCACGTGTGCCAAACTGCAGCCATCATCTCATCCCATATGCATTATCCTAGTATCTCTAATCTAATGTAACGCATCCAGGGAATCCTTTGGAAATCTGCTTCTCAATAGGAGGAAAAATGGGTCACGCAACTCAACTCAACCCCCCCACCCCACCCCAATTCCTCCCCACCCACCAGCCACCTTCATCTTTTCGGTACCTTCATCGTTATCGG
This sequence comes from Seriola dumerili, assembly GCF_002260705.1. Classification (NCBI taxonomy): domain Eukaryota; kingdom Metazoa; phylum Chordata; class Actinopteri; order Carangiformes; family Carangidae; genus Seriola; species Seriola dumerili. The sequence goes on along the minus strand of NW_019174454.1, from coordinate 1,576,313 downwards.
TATCCTCCGTCACGCAGGAAAACAAAGCATTCACACAGGCGTGATAGCAAACTGCAGCATGTCTTACTCAAGGCCTGTCACATCACTGTAGGAAAGGCCTCCGTCTGTAGCTGGAGAAGCCTGAGGAGTTGGCCAGATACCACAGATGTTGTAAAACAATGCTGTTGTGGCACATATGAGGAGCTGCTGCCAGATAAGTTGTCCTAGGGGAGATAGACTATCATATATCCTTTCTCTTCCAGTATAGAGTGGGGTATCGAGGTATGTTTCAAGATCTGTGTGTTTCTGTGTGTGTGTGTGTGTGTGTGTGTGTGTGTGTGTGTGTAGGGGTGTGTTAAGGAGGGGGCAGGGGTGTAGAGGAGTGTAAAGAAGTGCTGAGCTCAGCTTGGCTGGAGGCCAGGGGAAGACGCTGTGCCCCGAGCCAGAGAATTTTCTTCTCAGACAATGATACTTAATTAATCCCTTTTCCTGGATTGTGTCAACAATGCCTGGATTAGCCCTATCTCTTTAATTCTCTCTGTGCTGGGAGGAAATAGGGTGTCAGCTAAGGCACATCAATGGAGATATAAAGACACTATCAGATGTCATTTAAGCTCTAATTTCTACAGATCCTCCACATCAATGGAGATCATTAGTAACCAGCCATAAAATGAAAGACAGACGCCCATTGGCTGTCTTTTTAAGCTCTTTAAAACATGGAAAGAACATAGATAAATAGCTGATACAAAAGACCATTCTTTATATCTGTTCTGTCCAGTATAAATAGTGACATGCAATGACATAATGACATTAATAAAATGGTATGAATGGTATGAATCACATGAGAAAAGGCTCAGAAGTGAAATGCAGGGGATCAGGGATAAAAACCCTAACTGACATAAGGTGATTTTCACTCTCTCCTCTATTGTTTGTTGCCTCTTCACTTCATGCATCTATCTGCATCCCACCATCTTATCCTTTTGAGTTACTTGCCGTTTTTATTTTTGTTTCGTATCTGCCATCACTCTCCCAGATACCCCTTCAAGACACAAACACACTTTCTCTTGTCTTTTCCTGCCACACTAGAGACAGGCAATGTTATGTGATTGGAATTTGTATGCCAGACGCAATGAATTAAACCCACATAATCTTCTCTCACATTTAACACACATACACACACACAGTCTATCCACTCTGTAATCGCACTGCCGTGGGAGGCCGATGTCCGACTTCCCCTGGTTCTCGTGCATGTGTGGGTGTGGAGCAGAGGGAGAGATCGGGGAGCCGGGAAGGAGTGCAACACTGTAGACAGGACACGGGTGGCTGGTTGGGGGAAAGGTGCTCAGGTGCAAAGGTGTTTTGGATGCAACCGGGTGAGCGAGTGTGTGCATGTGTGTGTGTGTGGGTGGGTGCACCTGTGTGTGGTAAGGTCAAAGGGATAGAGAGGTTAATGTTAAATGACTGCCTCAGTTCTTGATGTCAAACTCAGCCAACAGCGGAGGTGTGAGGTGTGCAGGAAAACGCTGTGATCGCTGCTCGGGTGCATGTGCAAGAGCGCGAGACTGTAAGTGCATGCGTGTACGAGCAGGGGAGAGATGCTGAGGAGGTAGAGAGTCATTGTTCTCCTGCCTACCAGCTAAAATTGGAGCAGATCCTCTGTGTTCAAAACTCCAAATTCAGGTCAAGTTCAATCCATCCTACAGTTCGAATCCATGTCAATCACTCTCACAGGCTGCTAGGGCTGACTGTTCTGCACTTTCAGCACCAAGGAGAGCACCACAATGTACTGCTGGGTGAGGAACACACGCCGAAGTCTTTCCATACCGAGCAAACACGGAGGAAACTATTAGCAGATGATATGTGATGACAGTGACCCGTTTCTCACTGATGACAAATGCTATTTTTAGAAGCAGAACATTTCCATGACAAAAACAACTTATTCTAGCTGTGCAGACCCCCAACAAAAGGAAATAATATCAATGTGTTCAGAACACTATCATCTCGTCACATACTGGTAATAACAAAATAATGTCGTGCTTCAGACTAGTGGACTAGTGTCCCCTCGCAGGCTCCAGCTCGCCTTCATTACACACACTTGATAGATGAGATGTCTTCGTGGAATTGTTTGAGCGTATTTCATCACAGAGAAAACAGTGGTTGTGCTGGATCTGTGGCTGCACATGTGAATGCATACAAGACCAAGTGATCCTGGAGCTGTCAATATTTAGGCATCGTCTACTTTTTCTTTTCCATTTTTTTTTTTTTTTTTCCCCAGTAGGTTTGGTCAAAGTTTCCATTCATACTACTACTGCCTGGAGTGCTAGCAGATGCATGTGTAAGACATTTATTCATTCATTTTAGCTATTTACTTCAACTTTTCTGCCCACATGTTAACTATGTTTCATGCAAAACTAATAACTTTAAAGATATAGAGTTCAAATTATGCAGTTACTCACTAGAAAAAAAATAAAAGAAGGAATCTCTGAGTAAATAAAAATAATTTTATGAAATGTTTTGCTTTCCTACATTGTTAATCATCTCTTAACTTCTCACATTTGACTCCTGACTCCCAGCTCGAGAACCAGTACTTATGCTCTTAAACTGAATAATCTGTTCAGAAACAAACCCTCCTGTGATGTCATCAAAAGTGGCCTCAAACTAAAATTCAAAACAGCTCAGATGCAACAACTTAAACTCAGAGGGAAACGGTGTTGATCCTGCAGACATCAGCATCCAGCAGAAAAAAACAGCAGCTTATGATGCGGTGGCTAATCGCTTTGTCCTACGGTATGAATTCAGGTCACTGAGTTCACATACACACACTCATGCATACAAAACATACATGAATACAACCACCAGGAAGCAAACCTCAGTCGACACACCGCATGGGTTACGGCCTCCAGAGAAAAAAGACCGATACGACAATGTCAACCACATGTCTGGTCACTGGTCACATCTTAAACATCATGAGCAAATGAGGATTTTCTCACTTGGCATTCCCAGGCTGCAGCTGTTGGTCATGTGTGATGTGATACAGATATGGGAGAGCTGCGACTTTTTGTTGGACAACAGTGGTGTTCTTATTTTCCTGTCTCGACCTCTTCAGGTTGAGATGCGCAAATGAGACAGCAGTCATATTCATTATTGTCATCTGAAAATGCACTAAGCTGCATTAAACTGTACGACTGAGGACATAAACCACTGATCTAACCCAGGCCTTTCATGAAATTAGAATAAAATGTATAAATGACCACAGGCAAACTAAAATAAACAATGCTATCAGTCAAAAAAAAAAAAAAAAAAACTGGAAGACAATAACCTAGTTTTTCCTTTTTATTTGGGCAACATCTAACCTCAGATGGTTATCAGAGTCCTTTCATAGCCCCAGGCTCCGTTTCCACCCTTTCCCCAGCAGAGAAATAAAGGAGCAAAGGAGCAGCATTCATCCGTTCATGAACTGTATGTTGATTCCCTTCTTCAAGCCTGAATACATTGATTACACAGAAGAAGGTCAAAGTGATTTTGGGTGAAACACCTACAAACCTCTTTCCTGTTGGGTGAACCCTTCACTATCTTTGTTTTGCCCCCCTCCCCCCTCTCGTTTTCTTAACCTTCACTTTTCTTTCTGCCTGTGTTTCCTCTTTTCTGTTTTTCTTTTGACTAAAATCTTTCTTTGCTGTACACTCAAATAGATTTGCACTTTTTTTCCTGTTTTTGCAGTGGATATGAAAATGGAGTATGAATATGTATGCTGGAGAAGCAAGGATATTGCCTATGGTGAACCGCTATGCATAATGCAGCTTTTTCTGTCTCATCTACATTCATTCACACACACACACACAAAGATTCATACCATCACGTGCATAGAAAAACAGGGCTATAAATCCCTCTCCTTCTTCCCTCCCGCTCTCACTCTCTCTCTCCTTCAAACACACACATACAAAGTCACATAAATACATTTCAGATTGCACATATACGTTCATAATAGCAAGTAGATTTCCTGTTCGCTGAACAGTGTAGCACTACAGATAACAGCACACAAAACACATTCGGGCTAAATAACAGCTGAAGCACTGAAGCCAGTGGAAACACAGTCTTTGTAGTGATGCTACAGAAAAATGGCAGAACACAATAGGCAAAAGATATGATCATGTTTGATTACTATACAATGACTCCAGATTGAGATATGCATTAGGGTTGCATGACAATGTGTCCGTCTGCTTTTGTGTGCAGTCAGAAAGGAAATCATTTCTAACATGGTGTCATTTCACTGAGAGACACACTGGAGTCAAGAAAGAAGAGCTGCATGGCATGATATTAGGGATATGAATACACAGTGTATGCACTCACACTCACATACACACACACACACACACACACACACACACACACACACACACACACACACACACACATATAGATACAGGGGAGGGAGGGAGAGAGGAGGTGGTAAACAACCCCTATACACAGTTTGTGCAGTGTCAGTAAAATATTAGGCAGCCATTTCAGCATTTGAAAATTCACATCTCCCACTTCAAAAAGATGATTTCCGCTGTTGAAGTGAGTGTCAGATTTGTAGAGATGGGGGCTTTTTTCCTGTTCTCCCTCAGAGACAGGGCCATAAATTGTTTGATAGTAAGCAGAACACAGGAGAGAGAGGAAGAGGAGCAGAGTGAAAGAGAGAGTTGATTGTGAGATGCTGAAGTGTGATTGTTTTGTGTGCTTGTTTTTTTTTTTTTTTTTTTTTTTTTTTTTTTCTTTTTCTTCTTGTCATTCGAGACATCAATCTTTCTCTGAGCCTACTGGAGAGGGCACCGGGCTACCGGACACTGCTGTTGCCTGTAAGACCTGTTGAGTGAGCGGTCAAAACCCACTTGTCTGTGTGACAGCTTAATGCAACAACAATGCTGTTGCTATGGACTATATGATCTACAGCTGCATCATGACAAACAGTCAGACATTTGAGCCCAGGGGGAACGCTGGGATTGTTTTGTTTTTTTTGTGAGTGGTGCATGACAACTCAATCGACTCAATGCAAGATTATCCATCTTACCAAGTCCAGGCCTGCACCACCGTTAACTTATACAGTCTCATTTTACTCAAGAGAAATGAAAAATCCAACAGATCAGTTTATACAAAGAATCTCCTGCTCTGATCAAAGTGCAGAGATCTGCTTTAATGCGCCTTTCGAGGCAACTGAAACGATGGTGTGTTTCAAGGCCAACACAATGTTTCAGTCTGGATGTGAGACCGCGTGACTTGTTCAGAAGGACTGTGTTTGTGCTGCACCGTTCATCTGCCAAACGCAGGGCGCCAGCACTTGACAATGAAAGCACGGCTTTGCCCGCCGGAGCACGACGAGGGAGGTGAGGGAGGTGAGTTAACGTGAGAGTGACATGTAACTGTTCACTCTCACTCTGCAAGACGACCGACAGGTCGCGCAGGCACAGCGGGAGAAAGGGGACACACAGTGGCCTTTAAGTGTTTTCACCCTAACCTGACTTTCCGTAAAGTTCCGTGCGTCATCTCAATTCGGTGTACGTTTGTTAACTGATTGCAAACAAATCTTTATATGTAGGCCTGATGGTAGTTAAGTGTTTAAAAAAAAAAACAGAGAGCGGGAAAGGTGGTCTCACATTGTACTGCCATTTATTGGCACGTTTCTCCAGTGGAGTTACGCAAAAGCACTTTGTTGGGATGTTAAAAAAAAAAAAAAAAAACATCAAAAACTCCTAAATACACAATCTCTCACTTCAGGTTCTGCACATGTACTGCCGTTCACCTGCACAGATCACTTTTACTTTGTATCTTGAACCACAGTGCAACCTCGAGGTCATCGAATAAGAGGAAATTCAGCGTAAAGAAAGGGGAGGAAAAACAAGTCCGGAGTTTCTGCCATGGCTGCTACTTCCATCAGCAGCTCAAGCCTCAGTTATCCAACCCAGACGCAACAACTCTGAGCGCATCGTGCGTGTGTAGCCTGGTAGCCACCAGAGTCTGACTCATACCGCAATTACCGGGCTCCCCCTCCAAGCGCTCCTCTCCAGTCGGTATCTGTTTTGATTCCAAATTTACACACAGCCCGTGGTCTGCAACGCCGCAGATCAGCGACTCACGCCGGGCTCAAGAACACACAAGGAGCACCTCCTTGTAAAAGGAGTGAGAAAAGAGTCTGAAGCGTGATGATACACCCACACCACCACGTTGTATTATATTACTGGAATCAAGGGAAATAAATGCTGATATTAATTCACAACATTTAATCCAGACACACACACATACGGGTGTAAATACATGGATTAAAAAAGCGAAAACATGATGCTTAGTCCCTCACATGCGCAAATAAAGTGCATGCATACAGGAGCGAAAGTGTTTTACATCCACGCAGGATCAGCACAGTCAATATTCAGTTTAATGTCGAGTGTGTGTTGCAGGAGGCCTGTCGACTGAAACTGGATAAAACCGGAATCACATTAATTGATGAAATAATTATAGCAAGAGCTCTCCTTCCAACTCGATCACTCCACGACAATCTCCCTAGAAATGTCTACAATAACTGATTGGAACTCCTCAAATTCAACAGTGAAATGCGTTTCCTTTTTCTTTCTGATTTTTAAAAAATATATTAATTGTGATAATTATTTAAGCCTTCTTCAGTTTCTCAGGCCCTGCTCTGGCCTGTCAGGCCTAAAATCACGTTCTAACACAGACCTCAGCTGAGTTTGTCTCAATTTTATTTCCCTAAAATGACAAGCAACCTCCCAAACCATGACAAAGAAGAATGAGTGTATCCCCCCCTCCTCCTCCTCTCCCTCTATCTATCTATCCATCTCTCCATCTATCTATCTGTCTATCCATCTCTCAACCCCCCCTCCTCTTCGCACTCATGGGTGCAGGTGTGCTGATATGCAGCCAAACCAAGGCAACAAACGGCCAGTAATGACCGAATGAATGTCGAATCAAAGACAGAAAAAAAAAACATTAAAAGTAAATTCTCTTAAATAAATGTAGTGGTGTGATCTGAAACATATTTTCACACTGATGGGGTGGGTGGGTGGGGGGGGGGCAGAGAATTGTGTGCCATTCTAGGAGGCGCGGCCGAGCCAGGAAAATACGCAGTACTAATGCATATGCATGTATGATAATAGACCTACCTTTCCCCCCCTTAAAATAAAGTTGATTAAAAATGATATGTATCTAAAATACACCGCTGCCACGAGAGACAACAAATTGCAGTTCATTTCGTGCAAAATGAGCGGAACATGGCGCTGAAAAGCAACGGAAAATGGAAGTTTGTTTTCCACTGCGTTATCTACATCTCTCCCATCTCAAGCACTCTTTCCGCTCCACTGGCTGCCCCCACCCCCCCACCCTCCTCCAATCACCACACACACACACACATGCACACAGAGACACATGAACACACAGCACATCTCGTTCAGCCACGGGACAGGGCGATGTACAGTGTGTATAATCGAAATAGACCCTGTAATCCAATTACATACAACAAAAACAGCACAGGAGTCCTCGCCGCAGCTGCAGCCTGGCAGAGGGCACTGCAAAGGCCAGCGATGGAGACCAGGACCATACGTGAAACACACCTTCTGCCCACAATAATAAACAAATGCTCCAGATTATTCCAGATGTGTTATCTAATAAGCTTCATAATCAAACATCTTCCCTTACAAACCGGCGCGTAAAAAAAAAAAAAAAAAAAAAAAAAAAAGGAAAACGAGTAAATAAAAAAAAAGGGAGGTGGAAAATTTAAATCTTGGTTCTTTTTTTGTCATGTGGTTGTTGCGAAGTAACAGATATTCATACAAAACAAAAGAGCAAAACATTTTATATTTAAAGGCAACTGAATCATTCTCTCCCATCTGCAGTATTTAGAGCGAAGCCAATCAGTAGAATCTGGTGCCACAGAAAATGGTGGATGAATAATTAGACCAGGGATGATAACAACTGAGTGTGCATGCACTGACACTCCTACATTTGATCAAAGAATATAAACTGTAATATATGGCCTCGCCTTTCAAATATCCAACTGGGGCACATTATCTACAAATTAAAGGCCGGCGCTCAATACCCCCCACCCCCACCAGCATCAGTTCACACGTCTCTCATAAAATGTATTGACCCTTGTTGCCTCACAGACGCACACACTCCCCAACACACACGCACTGGCGTTTACGTACTATTTTAGTGTTTGCTTCCAAATAAAATTAACAGATTCAAAGGATGCTTTAACCCCTGCCACCCCCCACCCCCATCCCCTTCCAAACCTCTACACACACACACACACGCACGCACGCACGCACGCACACACGGGCATCTTATTTGTTTTGGGGCAAAAGATGAAAAGTCAGCAAATGCATTAAACTCTCTCTCTCCCTCTCTCTCTCTTTCTGCCCCCTTGGACTTTTGCGAGTAAACACCCTACAGCTGTGGCCAGCGTCAGCGCTCGAGGTCGCCCGTTCTATCCGTGCGCGCGCGCCTGCAGATCCTTATCAGCCTCTGCTCCTATTCAACAGCCTCCATATTCACGACACCTCCACATATTCATCATGCAAAATGCAAATGCCGTTGTCTCTTTTTTTTTTTCATCTTAACGAGCAGTGTGCTCTTTAGAGATCTTTGCGCTTTTCTCTGTGGTCGCCCAAATGAAGTGCATATTGATTTAAATGCTCCTGATCAGCCCCCTTTTATCATTTTCAATCATATTATCAGCTTATCATGATGAGACACTGAGGACGTAAGAGAGAATCCGAGCACTCGTTCAGGAGAAAAATGAAGGCTGGCCAGGAATTCATCCTCTCAAAAACATTTAGAAAAAGTTATGTCTTCCCACAAAAAGGTGATTTAGAGTTTGATTTGACATCTCTGCCCCTTTTTTAAGAATCTAACCAATTCGATCCAACAACAGTTATCAACCTGATAAGCTCATAAATACGCACAGCCAACTTCAGCACTGCACCGGAGAGGAGAGGAGACAAGCATGCAGATAAGCAACACACTTGAAGAGACACAATTCCAACCTACCTTCTTGCAAAGAATACAGCAGAAGTAAAGTTACAAGCCACATGCCATTAAAAGCAGTTATATTTCACAGGAATGTTGTGCAGTCCCCCCAAGAAGAGTGCACGGCGCAGCGGTCGGCCAGGCGAGGCTCCGTGCTGGACTGGTTCTGCTGATGCTCCCCGGCGGTCTCTCCAGCCCTGGTCCCACACTCTCCAGCGCCGAGAAACGAGCCGCGGAGAAAGTACCGCCTCTGCTCCCTGTTCTCTCCTCCCCTTACCGGGACAGGCTGCTGTCGCCCCACCCCTAGTATCCTAATGATGCGCCGTGATGGAGAGGTGAGCCATATACGCACTAATGTGGGACCAAGCGAAAGCCACTGGGACCTCTTGTCTTACGCGCACTGGATAGATTCTTTTATCCGGTAGGTTGATGGAGTTACAAGTGCATACTGCAAGTGCAAAAAAAAAAAAAAAAAATACCAGTCATACTTGTTTTTATACAAACAAGTTCAGAAAACAGCAGTTGGACGAAAATTTCTGCGTATGCAAATCAACTTAAGAATTTCCATAAGTCATCCGTCACTGTCTTCTCTGTGCAGTGGTGAGCAAAGGAAGTGAAAGTAAAATTGTCCACGCCACCCCATAATGTGGCGCTGGACAGCTGGAAAACACCGTGGGAATTTTGCAGCGCGAATTCCAGCTGAGGAGGATGAGGAGGGGGAGGAGGAGGAGGAGGAGGAGGAGACGGAGCGCAGATGAAGCTGCAGCCTCCGCTTCCGTCAAAGGGGGAGAAGGTGGGGAATGTGCGCTGCACCTGTTCCACTACAACACGGTGGCGCTCAAATGGACTTTCTTGGAACAGACATTAGTTTTGATATTAAATCACAGCAATAGGGAATTTTCGGCTTCATTAAAAAAAGGTCTTTATCAGTCTAATACTGGGATTGAAATGGTCAATAAATTCATTAAATTTGATCTGTAGCCTTTGACACTCCCTCTCTCTCTCTCTCTCTCTCTCTCTCTCTCTCTCTCTCTCTCTCACACACACACACACACACACACACACACACACACATACACGATCAGATGCATTCATTAGGGGTCAACTTTTTTGGTTGCTCTCTGAATAAAACTCCTCGTATTATCATCTATCTCAACTATGTAGTTGGATTAAAAACATAACTAAAATTCTCAAATAAATATGGCCTAATAAGGGCTACCAAAATCTTAGACTTACACTGTTAGTAAAAGAGAGGTGTGAAAAGGAGGCTGCCAGGACAAACAACCTGCAAGCTCTGCAGTCACACGAGTCTGCTTTGCATGGATTTACACTGCAGTTCGGCACCTGAGCAGGACACTATCTAAACCTCAGAACTAGCCTTACCTTGTTAAGCCCGTGATTTAAATATCCAAAACAGTGCGTGCCCCCAACGAGTGCGTGCCCCACCTGATGCAGTGTCAGTATGTGCCGATTGATCTACAGACAAGTGTTGTTCATCTTCTGAACCGTGCTTTTATCTCATAAATATACTTTTTTTTTTCTAAATAAAATAAATTTCTTCTCAAACTAGTTTTAAGTTTTTATATTTTACTCTAAATCAATTATTAGAAGAAAAAAAAAAACAATCAACCGGACCACACATCCTCTAACATTTCAGCACTACTAGGGCTCAGAGTCGACGTCCGGTTCATCACCTGAATTTTCAACACACAGTAAAATAAACACCAAAGCACGGCCGATTGCTGTTCATTCAATTTCAGACCAGCCAGAGAGACTCCACTCGTTGTCCACTTGTTCACACTTATCTGACATCAAACACCTTCTACTTAACACAAACTCCCTTTCTAACCTCCGCCATCACTCTTTCTCTGCCTCTCTCTCTGGTGTGTAATGTGTTGCTTTGAGCGCCGTAACCAAAAAGTAGTCCTGGTTGTGGAATCGAGCTGAGGCAAGCTGTGGCCTCTCTCACTCCCACTGAAGTGTGGCAGGCAAGGCAGCACACTGTGCCTCCACTCTCTCTATTATGTAACAGGTGGACAGACACACACACACACACACACACACACACACACACACACACACACACACACACACACATACACACGCACCCACGCACCCACGCACCCACACACCCACGCACCCACACTCTCTCTCAAGCAGACCCACAAACATGCACACACACAAACACCACACGACAGGGACATAAACAGAGAGAGTGCACAGGAGTACTTCCATAATGTATTCTGTACATCCAGATGTGTACTTGATTTTTTTTTTTTTTTTTTTACAGATGAATGCATTTTTCAGCTTTATGCACTTCCCCAGCCTCAAACCATAATTCAAGTTTAAAAGTGCTGCCTATAGTGCATGCTGAGTGACGTGGGCACTATTTAAATGTGACAGCCCTCAGGGAATATAACCTGTCTGTTCATCGTGTAATCTGCACCTCAATACTCTTCCTCATCTCCCAATGACAAATTGGTCATATCACTTACATCCAACACCTTGACGCTCAAACCAAGCAACCTCATATGCCGAAGCTCCACCCAGCAGCCCCGTATGGCAAAACACACGAAGTCTCTGTCAGGACTTCAAAAGGCAGTGTGGCAAGCTGGTTAAGGGGCTGATGTGAGTCGGCCTGACAGCACCAAGCAGGTTGTACTGTATGTCAGCCAGTGATCATCATGGGGGCTGACAGGCTGAGCTGGGCCAGCCAGGCCAGAGAAAAGGCAAGCAGCTCCCAGACAGCTCTAGTTGACTCTCACTGAGGACAGGACCCAGGAACAGGCCCTGCCACCACAAGCCACTAAAAAAAAAAAAAAAAAAAAACCACAGCACCATGTGACTCATCTCCATCACTCCGCTCCATCGTTGCCTGGAGATAGGGAAGGAGGTAGGAAGCGAGGGGAGGAGGACAGCAGGAGGAAGATGGTTTGTTGACTGAGGATGAAAACGGGTGAGCAAGGGCAGGGGAGAGAAGCGGAGCACGCAGAGGGAAGGGTGAGGGGCAGACAGAGAGAGAGTGATGAGGCAGATAAGTTAATGTGGATGTTAATGTTAATGCTCAGACAATCACAGCTCCCCTCAGGCACTGACTACATGCTAGGATCATATTAACGCTAATGTATCCAGTATTAATGCACAGCCCCCAGCCCAATGAAACCTTGGCAAGGTCAGAATTAGGAGAGGGTGAGGGCACATGGTGCTGCTGCTGCTGAGCTCTGTGCAAGGTCAGGGATGATGATGGTGGATTGTGAATCGGAGGAGCTGCAGGGTAAATCATTTGGGGTGGGGGAGTGGGGGGGGGTCAAACTGAGGAGTTATGATCCTTTAAAAACCACATCATGGCGGTGGAGATGGACTTTAAAACCCCAAAAACCGCAGGTCGTGTGAAGTGTCAGTCGTGAACGCAGTCAAAGCCGACATGCGTGGTACAGAACCCCTTTTTCTTCGGTGGGGCCGCCTGGCTAGCTCTGCATGCTGCTGTGTGTGAACGAGCCTCCGCATTAGGCAAATAATGAACCTCGCACCACCATGCTGCAGTACATTAACAGGAAGGCGCCGACCAATGGAGTGTGTTTATCTTTAACCAAGCATGCGTGATTGTTGTGGCAGATGTGTGAGAGTGTATCAGCACATCAGAGGATGTGCGCGTGTGCATGTCTACATGGCAGCAAAGCGCAGGACATATATTTCTGACTGCTCTTCTACCCTACAGTCGAGTGTGCGTGCGTGTGTATTCGTCTGTGTGTGTGTGTGTTTGCGTGAGTTTGTACGTGCTTGCGAATGTGTGTTTTTTCATGAGAGTACGTGCATGTGCACACTAGACATCAAGGGGTGTTAATTTATTCAAATGAGCTGGGGAGGATAACGAGAGGATGGGGTGAGGGGCGGAGGTGTTGTGTGTAGGGGGGCTCCTTCTTCGGCTGGAGGTTCATCTCTCCATTTCTCTCTCTCTTTTTTTTTTTTTTCTCCCCCTACTTGTTTTTCCACATTTGCAAATGAGACTATTTGCATGGCTGAGAAGGAGGGAGGCAAGGGAGATGGGGGAGAAAGAGGATGAGATTGAAAAAGAGAAAGGAAAAAAGAAATTGGAGATGGGGAACGATGCGATTCTGAGGCAGACAGAACGCCCGCAGACAAAAACATACCGCGCCAGGGCGATACCACCACTTCCAAGATGGCTGCCGCTGGAGGCGTCCTCTGTGGGACCAACCTAGAGACCCGCTTGATCTCGCTCCACAGTGGGTGACACACAAACACACTTTCTGACTTCGACTGTGTTCCTCAAGCAGAACGAGAAGAACGAAATTTGGACAGCTCAGTAAAGGATTAATATTTATCATTTGTATTTGAATATATTAAAGACTTAGATGAATCTGGTTGTGGCTTGTACAGAGATATTGATCAGAGATATCTAGTGACACCCAGTGGTCACAATTAAAGATGTTATCATTAGAGGATCACACACTGCTGCATTTCCTGTATCCTGGCAAAGTTTTCAGTGGGGCAAACTAGTTTGTGACTTTCCATGGTTCACTAATGCCAAAAGTCTGGCCTGCCAACTAAGTCTTACTCTCTCTTTCTCTCATACGTATACATGTATGTATAAATCCACACAGTTGAAAAGAGTATATTCTGGCTAATTATAAATATTTGTTCATTTTGATATCAATTACTTGACTAAAAGACGTTCTGTCTCATTTCTGATGTTCATTTCTAACCACTGTGACTGTCAACAATATTTAAATCTTTTACTACTACTTTGTGAACAATCACTGCCTCAGGATGGTTCCTATTAGGACTGGAAAGTGGGCAAAGTGGGTTTCTCAAGGCCCCAAAAGTCCCCGGCTCACATCACTTTAATTGATTTTGGTGATGCAACTACATGTATGTTTGTAAGGGAATTTGAACCACTTACATAGAATATACAACACAATATACAATATAGTGTCTATGAGGAAGCAAAAACAAATCTTCGCCCTAAGGCCCACTAACAGGTTAATCTAGCCATAGTTATTGACTTTTGAATTTCATAAGATAAAATATGTTACAGGCATGTTTTACGCCACACTCCACTTATTAACTTTGTTAGGCTATCCTTGTCAACCTGGAACACTGACTTCTTTATGCATCTGTCTTATATTTGCCACAGCACTGACAGGTGTGTTCATTCTATACACATGCATCAGAAAGGTAACAAGAGTGGGAGCAAACTGGTGTTATCATACACACACAGTGGTAGGGCCAATGGTGGGGAAAAATCACCTGGGTGACAGTAAAATAGGCTTATGATGTAGAAATGAGGCCATTCATTTCCTTATCATGTGTTCCCTGAAACAGAACCCTTTTATCTGCTTATTCAAAGTAATTTAGTAAGATTGTGCATGTAGACTTCTGTTTTCTTACAACAGTTTCCACAGCATTTAGAAGAGTAACACGCATAAATAAGGGATGGACAAACAGAAATAAACTGCTGTTTACACTCAAATCCTCGCAGTTCTGGTCTGTTACATCACATCAAGTCAACAATAAACTGATGCCTACGAGACAGAGAGAGCGAGACAGACGCAGAGAGAGACAGAGAGAGAGAGAGACAGACACAGAGAGAGACGAGAGAGAGAAAGAGAGCTGGCAGGTGTGAAAGGACGTTGCAGAGCTTAGCTGAGGGCAGACTTTCCATCTTGACCCTCTGCGCTTTGATCTTATCACTTTCCCACGCTTTAACACTCCTGTACATCTTACCTTACTGGTTAATCGGTTACACACGCACGAACGCGCGCGCACGCACACACCACAACACACACACACACACACACACACACACACACACACACACACACACACACACACACACAACTACTCTAACAACAAAATTAATGTACATGCTGACAGGTGTAAAAATATTGTTACTCCACAACAGAGAAAACCTTTGTTTAAGCATTATATTCTCCAGTTTCTGCAACTACAAAAACATCAAACTGAAGTTAAGAGATGCATCACCATTCATCTTAACAAACTGTGTGTTTTGTTGGTCTGGTGACAATGAAAACTGATTTGTTAAACCATGCAGTAACTTCAGTCAACTTAGAAGGGACCACTTACATTAATTTGAGGGACAACCCTGGTCATATTCTACATTTTTCTTACTATCAACACGATCTGAAAAGACCAAACCCCAACAATGAATTGATCCTGCTAACGAGTAGAGCTGCAACTAATGATTATTTTCATTATCGACTTCTCAGTCGATAACTAATACAAGTAAAGTCAAGTGAAGTCAGTCTTGGCTGTAAATATTCAATCTCGCCTCAAGTCCTTGGCTAAAGATAGTCCAAAAAAAATACACAATTTACTCCTGCTGTAATGTTTGCCAAAAACTACATCACTCAGTTTTCTCAATATTAAGCTATACATCACTGATGTTCTTGATTTTAAATTTTATGGCTATTTTGAAAGATTTATGGCGTCAGAAAAAAAACACAATGCGCTTTGGGCTGGGAGCCATAAACAGGTCGGGGCTGTCAAAAGCATAAAAAGGACAGACTTAAGGTACAGATATATCCAAATGAGAAGTACAGGATGTAGACAAATGAATGCAAATATTTAATGAACTGTGGAACTGCTCACTACACTGCTACGGTTGGTCCTATTAAGTTGAAGGCCAGTTATTAGCACTTTGACAGCTATGAAACGACTCCTGTCATCAGCACTTAGTGAGTTTTCAAAACAACATGAGACAACTAAGAGAACTTTAGACAGGTCATCTGAGCCCAAACAGCAGGATCATAGGTGCTGAATTAAATGCAAAATTATTTAATTTGTGAAGGGACAACCGACGAACAGAGCCACACTGCACCAACTGTGGAACAGCAGACACAAACTGAACCAACCAGTAGAGAAACAGTGCGTATTTTTCTTGCTGGTCCTCTGTCATGAATTGTTTTGCTCACTTCGTCCACAGCTTGCCCTTAAAAATGTGTCAAACCATGCAAGGAGAACACACTTCATCCACTTGTTTCCCTTCAATCGCCCTGACGGCTTCTGTCTAGGCAGCTAATAGCCAATAGAGCCATATCCAAAATGCTTATGGGAACGGTAACTGATCAGCACTCTCAGCACCTGTCCAGCACGTGCATTTGTGTCTATGTGTGTGTGTGTGTGTGTGGGTGTGTGTGTGTGTGTGTGTGTGTGTGTGTGTGTTGTTCTGCAAACCTCCTCCTGGTGCTGTGATGTTATCAGCTCTAGTGAACTGTGTGATAAATGGCTTCTCATGCTTACCTCAACTGAAGCCCTTATGGAAAGCAGCTGACCTGAGCCCTGAGGGATCCAACCGGTAAAACCGCCTGCTCCACCGCTTGGCAGTAGGCTGTGTTAACTTTTACAGCTCAGTCCCTCATTTTTCCACAGATTCAGGAGGCTGAATGGAGAGAGGAGAGGGGAGAGACAGAGAGAGCAGGGAGTCCTTGGGACTCACCCAGTTGACAGCTCCTGTCTCTCCCTGTAACGACTTATTTATTCAGGGATAATTAATCAGGCGCAGTTTTCTGGCGGTATGATTAATGCGCTTTGTCATCTGTGCTGCAGCAGTGAAAATACAGTAGCTTGTGATGCCGCAGCTCGGCTTTAGCTGGCTCTGAGGGAAAAGCAAAACGGGATATCCTGTTTAAAGTACTGATAAGACGTGAACGTAAAAGAAAAAGTGATGCATGATGGAGGCCCTTCCTGTAACCACGCACAGTATAAGACAACAGCAACTTGTATTGTTTTTTTTTCACACTGGGACCACAGAGGGTGGTCTGCTGGTGACCACGTGATTTTTTTCAAGAAGGGGCCTATTTTTCATTTCCCTTCTGTTTGGTTCACTGGTGAATCCATACCGCTTTTGGCGGGTTTTTTTTCCCTTGGTCTCTGGTGTAATCTGCAGCATTAACATTCCTCAGACTACTGTCTAATTTACAGTTCGTGAGATGATCTGCGATCTTCACAACTTTTATCAAAGCGATGTTCATTTTCCACCTACGTGTTCTTTCCCACAGTTGTTTGGAGTCACCTGATTTCCCTCTCTTCAGTCAGCGCATTTCACCTCTCCACTTGTCGGGGGGAAGTTGTGGCCGATCGAGTTCTTCTTCTTCTGATCATGCTGGTCTTATTGTGCCACCTTGTGGTTGTTTGTGTTACCGCAAGTCCATTTAACTTTATTAACATCCATTATTTTGCCACGAATAAAGTATGAAAACTTTTTTGTTATACAGCCTGAATAAGTTTGCCACCATGTAAAGTGCAAAATCTAAAACGGAGTGTGGATAGTACACAAATTTTACTGGGACATTTTCATACAGTTTGTATGAAAGTGATGACGTAGCGACATAAACAGACAATATAATCATTTAATACATGGCAAAAATAATTTATATAGTACCCACACCATATCTGAATCCGCCTACTACATGTGTTCGTTTCTAAACCCAGTGTGTGTTGGGATCCACAGGCAGGTGAGGCAGGATTCCCACCTTGAGCACTTTTATTTTCTTACATTTACTGGTAAATGTTTTGTGTTTTATTTGTATGTGTGGAACATAATTATTAACATGATTTCTTTTCTTTTTTTTTTTTGCTTTTTTTTTGCTTTTACACATCAGTATTTTGGTATTTCTATTGTGATATCTATCCATTATAGTGTTTCATTCTTTTTATTCAGTTTCTGTCTCTCCTGTTAAATTTTTAACATTCGTTCATATTTTCATATTGTTTTGTTTTTGTTTTGGTCTTTTATATTGTTACATTTATGTATTTACATGACTTGGCACCCGATTGGAGGCTCAACATTGATTAATTGCCAGAGAAAATGACAAATTAAAGCTATCTCGAAGTTTAAATCTTACAGAAACATGTCAGCAAAAGAATTCAAATCCAGGTGGTTCAGAGCAGCAGTGCAAACATAAACACAACCAGGTTAGGCACACTTTATTAATACAAAAGTCTTACATTCTTATACACATAACAGTCAACAATCTGGTGGCAGATTGTATCACTCCACTTGGTTCCTGGCTGGTTCTGCACAGTTCAGTCCTCTTCAACATGTCTTGGCTGTAGACAAAAGAGCCATTTTTATTTTTATGAGAGAATTAGGCAATGGCATTTTTACCATTAGTTGTTAAAAGAAATAGCCTGTAACCTGGCAGTAAGTATGCAGAGGTTAAAACTTTTTTTAAATGATTTGTATTGCCTCATAATGACCAGCAGATGTCACTGTAAAGTCATAGTTTATTTTAGCAGTTTGACACCGACTCTCTCACCTTGGATTTGCCACAGCTGGTGAGCTTGTTGCCTTTGGAGGAAAATGAGGATGAGTGATTAGAAATCAGAACTATTGTGAATTCCTTCAACAAAGCCGCTCTCATAACAACCAGGAAGGAAACAGAGCTGCATGATGGGAGCAGAGATACTGTGCATTTGAGGTTGTTTGTATTCAGCCTTTCCAACAACATATTGTATGACAGAAGCTCCCCACATTCACACTCACACACACACACACACATGCACGCACGCACACCCATTGCACCTTAGCTGTTTGGTTTCTCTGTGTCTTTGCATCTATTTTCACTCCCTGCATCAGACTTTTTACTTTTACTCTCTAGATGAAACACACATGCAAGCGTGAACACACACCCACACACACACACACACACACACACACACACACACAAACACACAGACACTGGAAGTGGTTGTTGACTTACCTGCCAACAGGAAGAAGGAAAGGAACACAAGGATCCCAGCGAACACCAGACCTCCAACACGTAGTGTATAGTAGTCTACAAATTCACATATAGGACACTGTCACCATCATCGCTGTCGACGTGTCCCTTTCTCTCTCACTTTTCTTCCCACCTTTTCACCTTCTTTCCTTTCTGTTTTCTCGCTGATTGTCCACACCTTCCCACTTTATTTGCCCATCTAACTTCTACGTGTGCTGGCAGAAACTTCCTTTATCTTGTGCGTGCTTTCTACATTCACTTTTTCTAGAGCACTGGCAGAAGTTAAATATTTCAAATATCTCGTCTGAGCAGATACATTTTCAGAGTTGTAGTTACCTACCGTAAACAAAGTCTGCATCAAGGTCAATTTCAGCACCTGGGGATAGAGAGGAATGGGCAGAAGTAAGAAACCAGAAATATCATGCAGAAAGCAATGCTGTAGTCTCAAACAAGGTGAATGCTTATGAGAAAACATCGAAAATGGTCTCATTTCATTTAGATCACATTCACCCTGTTTATGGATTTGGTAAGAGTTTTCAGGGACTTTGCTGGGTGAATGAAACACTCTCTAACTCTGTGAAACTGAAAAAAAGAGGTCACAGTCAGCATTGGCCCGTTCCCTGAAGGTGTTTTTAATGCAGACAGCATGCTATTTCGGGGCAGTCTGGGATAGAATTAGATATTGGATTTAGAATTGTAAGTGTTCCTACAAATGCAGTGTAATATATAGTATTATGTATCTGTTGTTCTGCCACTGCTACAGGGGGAATTGTACCCATTGTCCTCCATTTTACGTGTGGTGTGTCACCCTACTACCAAACAGCAGCATGCACAGTACTGCTACCGACAGCAGTAGAGATTCTGTGAGTGGGATTAACTGTGTCAAAATGCTGACATGTTAAGCTATCAGGGGAAACTCTGCATGACCTGTGTTACGCTTTACATTGATTTTCATAGTTCCCAGCTATATTCATGTTACTCCTAATAAGCAGTTAATAAGTCAATCTTGCGTTAGTCTGGGACATGATTTGCACGTTGCTGTTAGTGGTTCTGACCTTGTGAATCTTGGTCACCCAAACAGTGTCATGTTAAAGTGGCTTTGTCATACGTCCCTGCAGTTCAGGGGCTGTGTAACTTACCTTTAGGAGATGACATGTTGCCTTTGTGTGTTCAGTTGACAAAGCTGGAGGGACATAATACAAGCGGTTAACAGTGATAACATCAGCTGCCAGCTGGGGATCCATCCATGCCTGCTGTTTTAGATAATTGGACCAGGCACATTTTGTTTTTATATAATCACAATAAAACTATTCGCCATCAGGTCTGGTATATGAAAATCATTGTTCGCAGGCTCAAAGATTTGGTTTCTTGAGTAGTCTTTCCATTTTAATAAAGTTAGAGATTTGTAGGGGCTGGTTTAAATCGGCTTATTCAGTCTAAATGAGAGGTAGTTGAAAGGCTCAGAAACTCTATATGTCCTAACAAATTGCTTCTCTGGGTCGCCTGCTGCAGTCTTAATGGTAAAGTGATTGCCTTGATCTCCACTGAGAACTTTAAGAGGCTAATGGCGATATTGATCCTCTTCCCCCCCACCCCTTCAGTCTTCATCCCTTACACACTCACACACTCACACACACACACACACACACACACACACACACACACACACACACACACACACACACACACACACACACACACACACACACACACACACACACACAAACACACACACATATACAAGCCTCTCATTTGATCTACATCTCTTGACCTATAATCATTAACTTACACAGATTAACAGACTAAAAATTTCCCTCGCTGTCTCCATTTTGCTAAAGCTTGCCACTGTGAGTTGTGGACTTCAGTGCTTTCATTCATTATATGTGTCTGGGCCTTTTCACTGCACCACTGAGCATAAGGGCATACCAGACAGTTACTCATTAATATATTACAGCTCCAATATTCATTAACCTTGAACCTTGCACAGTCTGATAGAGGTTATAGATGGAGAAAGAATGAGTAGCTGTGGTGACACCTGCCTAATAATGCAGAATTGATACCCAAATGATTTTGGCAAATAATCACCCCTAAAGTGCAGCAATGCATCATCTGCTATTAGATTTCTTCAGGAGGGAGCAATTAACAAGAACATTAACAACACAGAGCTGTCTGTCCTCTAAACCCACTTTTACAGTGTATATTAATTGGACCATGTGCGCTTTTAAATTTTGCCTTGTAAAACAGCAGCTCAACTTTTTATATTGTCATCTCAAGAATGCCAGTAATTTCTAACTTTACACAGAAATCCACATTCTAGACATCCATTCAAAATATCTTTTCATAACCGACAGACCCCTCTAAAACATTAACATGTGATCCCACAGTAACAGTGATACCAGTTTTGAACCATGTGAAGTGCACGCAACAGATTGACTGGTACAACCTGTGTATTTTCTGTAAATACTGGTTTATAAAAGCAGGTTGCTACTCACCTGAGCTGGCGAAGACTCTGTATTACCTCTGCCCTGGGGTGTGTGTGTGTTTGTGTGTGTGCATGTGTGTGTGTGTCTGTGTCTGTGAGGCCCCGTCTGCATCAGGGGCAGGTGCAGACCAAACTCCCACCCCATGGATCCACCCTCAAACACACACACACATACACACACACACACACACACACACACACACACACACACACAAACCACCTCTCCACGCCCACAGCCATATTTCAGTCCTGCCGCTCAGTTACATATTTACTCATAAATTTCGTACTCTGATGCCAATAAAGAGCAGATCTGCCAACCTTTGGAATCACAGCAGAAAGAGCAGCATGCTTCTGGCTCTGCTGGTGAGGAACCCATTTCCTGATCTAGCTTCACAGCCCCAAGAGCAGCTTATAACCTTGATTGATATCGATAGGGCGTTACTGATTACAGACTGATTACAAGTGCTGTTGGAGGGCTGCTTGTGAAAACTGATTCTCTAGACTAAAATGTTCAAACATTAACACCCTGAGGAGAATTCTGACAAAACAAAAAAAAACTTAAGATCTACAATAAAACATTGTTTTCATTTAATGAACACAAGGAAACCCATAGTTTTAGGTTCAGACATACTTCTATTTATTTATGCCAAAAGCACAACAGTTTGCTACACAGCAAGGCCTCATGCGTTGAATGAACATAGCGTTTACTCATACAGCAGACGACCAACGAGTAGACTCAGAACTAAGATTGGTGAAAGCCTGACCTGACAGGAGATTCACACAAGGACTGTTCATTTTTTCTCTCATTATAATTTGGTTTACATTAGGCGACTGTTAATGTAGTCACATAAATAATATAAATTTTAAGTTTCCCTTCTCTCAGACTCAGCACCCAAACTGTTCTACACATATGATCATTCAAAGCATCATGACATTGTAGAGACTTGCAAAGCATTTTAATTTTAACCAACACAAAAAAAATCTAAAGAGACCAAGGCTTCACAGATTTGCGGTGCTAGTGAGTGTGTATGGGGAAAACTAATGATACTCTTCTGGAGACTAGTTAATCCTGGCGGAGCCGGTGACGGAACAGTGGAGTGGATGTGTGGAGAAGACGGCAGTGAGACAGCTGATGCAGGAGCTCCCTCAACTTTAGACAAGAAAACACTGCAGTGGAGGAGCTCGTGCAGATACCTGCAAACCATTCCTGTGCTCAGAGAGCTGTGGCAGGTGAGATTGTCTTATATAAGGCTCATCACATTTACATGTAGAGAAACACATGCACTCGTGATGTACACACAGTCATACATATGCAGGATATGCAAGCATGTATATCACATGTGCACGCAAACACATCCAGTCATTCAAACATAGACCTAAATGAACAATATTCAACTGTATATCTTATCCATAAATTATCTGTACTGATATATGTATATGTATATATATACTTAAATATGTATACTGTATATATGGATACATGTTATATTCCAAATGGGACAAACATTATCCAGGACAATTGACAAAAATGACAAAATGCCAATAAACAACAAATTGACAAATCCTAAAACCTAAAGGCAATAGAAGTACAAAACATAGAACAGCAGACCACACAACATTAAAAACTCTTCAAAGGCTTAAAAGACAATCATATGTCAAAGGTGCTACTGGCTAAGACAAAGAACTGGAGTGAGACTGTCACAGAAAGGTACAGGGACGGACAAGAGAACTGAGGGATAGGCACAGTCACAACAGAGCACGACAGGCTAAAGGTTTGTCTTTAGGGCACAAGATTTATGTACATATGATACCTCTAAACATATACCTCCCCTCTTACCCTGTCATATAACCAGTTATAATAACCATCAATTTCTTTTCGTTGTTATAGTGGCTTCATATCAAATAAAACTGATCATCGTTTCAGATGGCAGTCCGGTGCCATGGAGTTGCCTCAGTTCTCCGCTGGAGTCTCTTTGGCAGCCACCGCAGCTGAAAGAGGTCAAGGACGAGGGATTTAGTGCAAGACATTAAACCTGCTCACAGTCATTTCTTCCTAAATATTTGAATCCTTCTTTCTCTCCTTTACTCACTCATTCACTATTGTGCAAGTTTTAAGTTTGCACTGTTTAATGAATGGCTTTTTGCTTGTATTATTGACGTGTATATTTTGCTTCTTTCACTTTCACTCACTTTTAAAAAGACAAGACTTTTGCTTGTAGTACTTGTTTTTACAATGTGATTTTGCTGGTTTTACATAGATTATATAGCCATATGAAAATCATCCTGCAAAGACTTGAAGCTTGATAGAGTTTGGTAATACAACACCCAACACCCTACTGTCTTTATGTGAATGCAGTTGCAAGCAGTAGCTGTTTGAAAACTGTCTCTTTAGTGGTGCATTCAAGGATGTCAACGCATCCTTGAACTGATTTGAAAGCCCTGTATGAATGAGCACTGTTGCCAACTTCTGTGAATTCTGTGTTAGATTGAATGACTTTGCAAACCAATTAAAAAGTCTTTCATGAAATTTAGTGATGTTTTGATCAGACACTGGTTATATGGGATCCTTCAGACATCAGAAAATATGCAAAACCAGTGCGTGGCATTCTTTAGTGACGACTGGCGACTTGAACATGTTCAGTAACTTTGCAATTAAAACAGTTGGCACGGGCTACACAGGCAGAAAATCAAACAAACACCAGGCAAACATGGATGCTGTGAAATTTTCATTCTCAACTGTGAAATCTCAGATGTGGAGATGAGGAGAGATTGCAAAACAGTCAATGCGTGACACTACAGTTAATGCTATGATAACCTAATTTTGACAACAATGTAAAGGTGACAAAAAGTTTACAAAATAGATTGGTTGTTTTTTTTATACTGTTTTGAAAGTGAACTAAAACCTAAGACACCTTGTAAGGCATGAAATCAAACTTGTTATATGCCTTCTGAAAAAGGTTGGCAGTAATTTCAAGTATATACAATACATACAGTACAGCTCGACATGCACACAGAGTGGATCGCCCCTCCCTCCTCTGCTGTGCTACCGGCACTCCCAAAGGGAAACTCAATTATGGATGTATGTCAGGGGGTGAGCCAGATGTAAGAGACGGAGAGTTAAAATGTTCATCTTACCCTTGGAGACAATCAGGTTCTCCTCCTGTGCCTCCTCATCACCAGGGGCCCTGAAGAGAGGATCCACATGTTGTCATGGTAACCAAATCATGTAGTATGACAAAAAGGCCCTTACAAAACCAAGTATTTGTTTTTTGTTGTTTTGTTTTTTTAAATCAGAGAGGGACACCGACATACCTGGGTTTCTGGTTGATATTGCAGCGGCACCGCCGACCTGGAAACATAAGAAATCATTCACTGTGTTGACCAGAGCTTTAATCACATGTACTTTCTCTGTCATCACTGCTAAAAGTGGTTCAGTGAAACCTGATAATTAAATTATAATTAATAAAAAATAAAAGGAAACAAGATGGTGTAGGAACACAACAGTGTGGAAATGCAATAATGATTCATGACATTATTGTTAATTGTTCTTAATTTGATTGTAACACTTGATGACACTGAGGGCATGTACATAATAATATAATGACACACAAGCACACACACACACACACACAGAGGTTAACTTACTGAGGATGAGAAGAATGCCCAGTGCAAACAGCACCACGGCAAGTGTCAATCCCCCAATCCTGAGACTCTCATAGTCTACAGATGAAGTGCATACACAGGGGCAGGAGAAAGAAATTTAACCAAAATACCATTCAATGCAAAAATCCTAATGTAAAGAGGAAGTTGCCATGTCTTGACAATGGTGTGTGCAAGGAAACAACCACTTTTTCTAAACTTACCATAAACAAATGGGTCTTCAAGGTTCCCCTTTTCTGCAGTGAAATATAACAGCAACATTTAGAACCAAGGTGTTCACACTTTATCAGTGTTGTTCAAACATTATTAAAGCGTGGCTTAAAAATCCTGACAAAACCTGAGAAAATACTCAGTTCCATAACAATCTACGTCCTGTTACTGACTTGTAATTGACCTGTGTGCCTTTATTGACCATAACCATGATGTTTCTCGAAACTTAAATGTTTAATTGCCTAATCTTAACTTACTTACGTACTTTAACTGCAAGTTATTTGCCGTATTTCCATAATCTTAACAATATCATCATTTGAATGTTCAGATATTGCAGAATACATGAATTTTAAACTTAATCAAGGGTTCTGCGGAATTACGCAACATTGACATTCTTGTCTGACATTAGGGTTTGAAAAATTTGAGTATAGTTTATACTATGTGCATTAGAATTTCAAATATTTTGTTATGTATTCATACATACATACATTATCCTCTCTTTTATCAACCAAACAACCACTCTTATCTCTTTAGCATTCATTTCACTCTATAAATTTCTCTTCCTAATCACCCCACAGTTGGGTCTGGTAATTCTTGGACTTAATCCATACATCTGCCACTGTTCACTGCAGAGGGGCAATCCATAAGGGTCTGATCTGATCTGGAAACCAATAGACCCGTCTGTGCGGCTTCCATAGGACCGAGGTGTTAGAGATTACATCGAGGGTACTCACTCGGTGCACTGGGGTCTGCTTCAGCTGAGAGGTAGCCAGGAAGGAAGTGGTTTGAGTCGGAGGGTGAGGGGAGAAATACAGGAAATCAGCTTAGAAACCATGAGAGAAAAATATACAGAACACTCCCATCTGTCTGTCTCTTTGTGTATCAATCTATCTGTTTGTGTTTTACCTAACACAAGCTCCCAGCGTCATAAAAAGGCATTTGCAGCACAGCATCACATCATCTATTTGTAGTGTGTGACTGTGTGAGCATGTGTTTACGTGTCTTACATATAATCACACACCATAGACAGACCTCACACACGCACCTCACACACGCAGTCAGTGACACAGCCAGACTGTGAAACCCACACATAAAGTCCTAAAGTAATAATTGATGTTTTGCCCTCTAGCCCACAGCCAGAGAGTGCCTTTTCATGTAACATCACACTGCCTCCCTATGGACAATTTGCATGTGTGCGTATGCATGTGTGTGTGTGTGTGTGTGTGTGTGTGTGTGTGTGTGTGTGTGTGTGTGTGTGTGTGTGTGTGTTTGTGTTTGGTGAGTAGGGGGGCACTTACCAGCCATACACACCAGGAGTGAAGAGAGGAAGAGCAAAATAGTTTCCATGGCAACTGTTGACATAGAGTAATAAAGAGGAAGGGTGAGAGAGAATGAAAGAAATAGGGGGAAAAAAACAGTGAGAGTGTTTCAGTAAGCTGCACTACTTTATCACACATGCGACCCTACAATTTGGGACATAAACAATAACAATGAGCACACATATATGTATAGTTTGTGTACACAGCACACACCGAACCGACTTAGTAGACATACAGTAAGTGGTTTGTGAAAGAAGACTCACATCACACAGCTGCGGCTCTGTCCAAACCCCTGGAGTTTATGTAAAAGGCCCACGGATATAGTTTAACGATCTATGTTCAGAGACTGCATACATGTTTCTCTTTTCCTGGCAGAGATTACGCCTGCCTCCCTGCAGACATCACACAACCTTGGCCTATTTTTATGTAGGGTATTTAATGCACACACGGCAATTGTGTCTCCTACAAAATGTTTTCA
Source organism: Seriola dumerili (assembly GCF_002260705.1). NCBI lineage: Eukaryota > Metazoa > Chordata > Actinopteri > Carangiformes > Carangidae > Seriola > Seriola dumerili. The sequence continues at coordinate 1,549,406 of NW_019174454.1, read as the reverse complement.
TATTCAGCTATTTTGTGTTGGCAAATGCATTTTGTAGGTACTGTAATGTTGTTCAGGTAAGATTTTTGCTGTGCTAGCTGCATGGCTCCAGGGATGTCAAATCTATGAGTCAGTGTACAGACATTCATGGTCCCCGCAAGATGACTCCTGATGACTTTATTGTTCCTCTGACATTCTGGTTGTAGTGACATGTCATGACCAGTACTGGATGAATTGCCATATAATGTGATGCAGTAATATTATGTCGCCCAGGAGATGCATCCTCAGGGCTTTGGTTATCCTTTGACTGTCCTTCATCAACAAGTACTTTGGTTTAGCTGGAAAACTAATGACACACAACATGGTGAACTAAGATGTTGGACAGATGTTAAAACTGTCATTGTGAACATGCAAGTATTCTGACATTAGCATTTCATTTAAAGCACCGCTGTGCCAAAGCACAGACTCACAGGTGAGAAAAAAAAAGTGTGACTAAAATGTTAAAGCTATGTTTTTGGATTTGATTACCGACATGCACTTTGTGCCAATGATGTCTGAATACGTTTTAAAGCCACTCTTCACTTGATTTAAACTTTGCAATTTCTTCCTTTACTTTTATTCAGTGACATCTGAACAGAAGAAACATAGTTTAGGTAGAATGAGAAAATGTCAAGGTCCTCACATTTATAAAACTCCCACAAAGACAGGTTTGAAAGGTCAGGTAATCTATTGCTTTCTCTGTCTGATATCTCGATAAAATAATGGTCAGAGCACTTACAATGCAGACCTGGTGGCAACAACAAGTCATAAATCAATATCTACAAGTGGTCTAATTCCCCATTAAATTCGAGTGTCTGGTAATGTGTTTCACATCAATCTTCAGGAACCATAAAAACAAACTGACAGGGTGTACTCAGAGTAATGGTTCAATACAGATGAATACAGGATTTGAAGCATGTCAAAGCTGCAAAGTGAAATAATAGAACATGACATGACAAGTCTGCAGAATAATATGTATGCTCTATACACAGATCATGGAAGCATCTGTCTCAAGTCTTCAAGAGTCCAGACGTTTTATATAACAGGCTTTAACTGTCTTGTTTCAGAGTGCCACATGTCTGCCTGCCTGCCTGTCTACATGCCTTTATTCATTTCCCTCCATCTAACTGACTGACTCTTTGACTGACTGACTCTATTTATGTCCATCTATCCATTCTGATGTCCATCTGTCTTCAGATGTATTACTGGTCCAGGATATAATGCACTTAAATGAACAGATTCCATTAGCATTCCTACCCAGCTGCTGTTTGTATGTTGGTGGTCCATGTATTTAATTTGTGAGTCCTCGTACGGATCTGAGCAACACATTCATAACTAAGACATGTCTAAAATAATGTGACACAAGATGTCAGCTGCAGAAAAGAAGGCCTATGGCATCCATTAGAGTAATGGCATCTACCTTTAAAGTGAAAAATTGACCCAGTTTAGGTTGGACAGGTGGGATAGGTGGGACATTTTTTGTTTTCCAAGATGAAGCGCAGCCAGGGGGACCTGATAGCCGAATGGTTAGGGCACTTACCACATGGGCTCATATGCCCTTGGCAGCAAGTCCCTGATTCGACTCCTTGCCAGCCAGACCATTTGCTACATGTTATTCCCTTACTCTCTCCCTGAATTTCCATTTCTATCTCAACTGACACTATCTAAATAAGGCATATAATGGCCAAAGGGAAAAAAAACAAAAAACTTTACAATGTAGCAGTCATTGAGGAGTTAGAGCCTTCTACCATTGATAAACAAATTAATAAGAAGCTCTCTTGTTTCTAAGTTTGCAGTACTCTTCTCCATATGTGTACATATCAAAATATTACAGTATTTTAACATTTCTAAATACTAGAAAGAAGAGGAGAATTTCTTCACCCAGTGGGGAGTTTCATTTCAGCTACACAGCTGAAATAGAAATCTTGGAATCACGTCAACCAAGTTTCATGAAAAATCTGGTGCATTCAGGGTGGCACTTTCACATTCTGGTTAAAACTAAACCCAGATATGAATGATGAGACACGACAATATAGTCTTCGGAGGCATATCTGTCACATCTGGCCATCTTGAAAGAGACATCTTTATTTCCACATCAGAGGTGATGATTGATGGCTGTCCCCAAACTGTACATTCAGTTCACACAAATTAATGAACACTGATCTGGCTCAAGTGCAGCGAGCAGGGAAATGATTCACGCTAAGGCAGGTTTTCCCCCTTCAAAATCGAAATTTTCAGCACTAAATAGTTTCTCTTCACCACTTGATATCACCTGATTATCCAAACACAGTCTACAATTTGTCTTTGACAGAGATTTTAGCACAGTTAGAGCAAACAGTCAATAAGTAGGTAATCTCTGTTCAGTCAATAAAACTGTGTGCTCAACTGAATAAACATATATGACTTGTTTTTGCTCACAATTCACAATAATTTGTACTTGATTTTAGAGTTTGACTGATTCCCTGCCATTGCAACTTTGAACCTTAAATATACATATTGTGATTTACATAACTATTCTCTAATCTCTGCGTATTAATGCTCATCCGTGTCTGACACCTTGCCTCACACAGTTTCCTTTGACCTTTTTCTTTCCCCTCTTCACACTCCTTCATGTCTTTCAATCATAACATGCTGCCCAACTGGTGTGAAAACCTCTATATATCTGAGAGGATGTTGGCTGAATAGAGAAAGGTGGCTGGAGAGCTGAAAAGCTGATCTAACTCAACATAACTAGACAGCTCGTACACCTATCTATCACTGTTTTCAATGAGAAACAAGCGAAAATAAAAAGCTTTATACCAATAATAGAAAACCTGAATTGAAAATGTAATTGTGCATTAGGCAGCTACTTAGACACATCATTTGATCCCTCGGGCACTATATTTAGCGAGAGCAGTATGGAATAATGTGTGTTCATCCGGATGGTCAGTGTAAAGATAGGTCCATCAGTATGACTAATGGAAGGGCCGAATGTTGTAGGGAAAGATGAAACTGCTGGTGGCTGGTGGACGAAGCTGGTGTGTCTCCTCTCACTAAGAGACTTGATAATAGCATAGATATGACAGTAAGTGTTGAGGGTTAAATGGTCCGTTGGACAACCTCCACTGATTCTGGGGACATCAAAGACAGTCTGGGGTTAGAGGCCAGGCAATTAGTCAGACTCAAAATCCTAAACGACCATTCACACCACCGCACCTGGCTGGACCTATTTCTAAGGGCAAGGGAAGCAGACTTTTACGCAATACAAATCGAATCTTGAAAGAATTTCTGTATTCATCATTGCAGCTTTCATTTAAGACGGTGTCACAGTGGTGTCTCCACGGTCTGGTTACTGGTCCAAAGGGAGGATGAACAGCAGAATATGACTGATTTCAGATTGACATGTACTGGTTTGGGAGCAGCACTGCACTGCCTCCAACCTCAAGGCCCCGTGGCACATAGTGAATGCGGCTGGGAAGAACACCGCTGCCTCACCTCCCCTCCCTCCTGAACATCTACTCCACCCACCTAGTCCACAAAACAAGCCAGAAAGGCGATTGACCCCACCCATCCCTCAGACAGCCTCTTCAGTCTCCTGCCGCCTGGGAGAAGACACAGGAGCCTCCGAGCTTTATCCATCAGACTGTCATGATGCTGAACCCTCTCCCTCCTGCCCCCATGAGGTCTGGACTGTAACTCACACATTACGCCCATGACATGTCCAACAGCACCAGCCATAAGAACATTTCATACACACATATACACACACGTCCACACTCAACACACTGACACTACTTTAACTCATCCTGTGGATGATATATTACTTGCACATCTTTTCACCACTTTTTGCATTATACTTATTATCAGTACAGTTTTATTGTTGATCTGTGCATGTCTATCACTACTTGTATATGCTTACATCGGGGTCTACAAGAAATAGTATTTCAATCCTCTATATGTCTTGTACTTTGACTGTGTGTAACAACAGTCATTTCATAAACCAGCACTGTAAGACTGAGAATGATCTTATGCCATCCTTTTTTGTGTGTTTATTTGTTGTGCTGTTTCTTTTTTAAGAACTCTAACCAGATTTCTTCCAGCACACCAGTAGCAGTAAACCAGGGCTCAGTCTTTGAACCAATATTTTCACCCCTCTCATAAATAAAGGAAACGATGAGAACACAATAAAGAATATCACTTTTGTTTTGGTTGCAATATGAATCTCTTTTAAAGGGGAGTGTTTCTAACCATTAGTGGGTCAATGTCACACGCTCGCCCCGTGAGAACCCTTTAGGGTGTTTGGCAGCATGGCACTGCCAAGTCTAATGTATCAAGCCTTTCTCTCACCAGGTATGACACATGGCAGTGTCATCTCCATCTTTCCTCAGCCTACCATATCTGCTCTATTGTTTAGCAATATCAAGTTCCAGCGCCAGGCTCCTATTTGTCTTTGAGGAGAGAACAGAAAAAGGGCAGGCAGGGTGGCCGTATCTCTTTGAGGAGGACAAGGAAATATCAGGGAAGGAGGCTGTAATGTGGGGACAAGAAAAGGGCAGACAGGAAGACAGTGAGAATGGGGGATGAGTAGAGAGGGACAGAAATTGTCTGGCAGGGGTGTAGAGGCGAAGGGTACGCAGAGGAGACACTGTGTGATTGGAGAGGACAGAGGAAGGGCGGCCTGTTGTATGATTGTGGCATAAATGCACAATATATTAAAAAGAAAGGTCAGAAAATGTGGTGAGGCCAATGTGATGAGAGACACAAAGAAATGGGTAGGCAGTCAAAAAAAAGAGACAACAATGAGTCAAGGGCGATGGTAAAGTAGATAAGGACAGCAGAGTGCTCAACCCTCAGTGAGACATCAAAAAATAATCTAATCTTTGACATCTCAATATCTGGCAAATGTATGAGTCTCAGGAGATTGTGAGATTAGTGTGATACATGCAATCTTTTGTGGCAGAAACATCTAAAAATGAGTGAACTGATGAATTACACAGAAAGTGGGCAAGGTTATTAATGACAGACTACATCAAAAGACAGAGTATTCCCACAGGAGTCCATTATATATGTGTTTGTACATGAGACCACACCCACCAACCCTTCTAATTGGGTCCTTAGTGTGTTTCAGGATCCTATGCTGTGCACAGTGACACAGGGATTAAGTGGTATTTGGAATTATATGGTGTGACAGATGTCACTCTCCCTGGCTTCTTGTGCATGTTTTATTGTCTGATTGCTGTGGAGGTGCAACTTCTCATGAAATACGGCTACACCTGCCTGTGTCTCTGAGAGAATGTGTAACTGTCTGGTTGGATATTTGTGTTAATTTATATGTGTGTACCTCTAGGTTTTAAATGTAAGGTGGATTGGCATTATTGTGCTAATTCTCTCAATTTCGCTCTACCCTTTTGTGCAGGTTTCTGGAAAGACCTTGAGGGTTCTATATAAGTATTTAAAGAAATTAAATACTCAAGTCTCAGTGTCAATTTAATTTCCTATTTTTCAACATCAAGAAAAAATGTAGGGCAGATAAATAGGTCACGCCACAGGTCTCTATAACCTTTGAGTGGAAAAAACACTCAGCCCCCCTATATCTGCCATCATAATGATGTTACATCACCATGACAACAGCGTGCGTCGTTCCATAGTGTCCAGTTATCTCTATGGCAACTGTCTCCAGCTGAAAATTGTGGCGCCGAACGAGAAATGGGTTAAGATGACGGGCTCACGTGAAAACACAAGGACAACCAGAGTCTAAACATAAACAGGGAAACTGGGTGTGGCACGAAGCTTTAAAGTCGGTCTGAATTCAGTCCGTTTCTACGATGAATTGCCACACATCCATTTATAAATAAATGCGTCAGCTAAAGGTTGCAGTGGTGGTAAATTCATTAGCTTTTGTTTGTAAGTTTTCCACGCACAACAAACAAAGACCGACCTCAATAACTCACTAATAACCTCTCCGTTATGGTGTCAACGCACAGCTTTCACGGCACGGCACGGCACGGCACGGACAGGTATCACTGACAGACTCAGAATATAGGCTACATATATTCCAACATGCGATGGGTGAACGTCTGGCGCATTCATCCACTTTTGCGCCCCTCAACCTGTGGATCATCTGATGGAGCTGAGGAGAGAGCCAGCACCCGCCTTGTGATTTTCCGTCTCTGTGAAAGCAACTAACCGTTTACAATAAAAGCAGTGACATCATACATGACATCTGATTATTTTTTATTTTCAATTTACAAAGCAAAACAGTTGCGTCAGAGAAAGTGAATCCGTCTCGCTCGTTTTAAAGCTTTGATCCATATTTGCATTTTTTTTTTTCTTTTACCGCGCAGTCAGTGAAGGTGACAGTGATCAGCGCCAGAGTAGACACACCCTCATGTTATATTAGAACCAGTGATAAATGACAAGCAGCCCAGTGCTGCACACGGCATCTCTGCAAGTTAACGAAACCATATCCAGCAGTGTGTAAATATTGCGAACACCACACAAGTAGGCGTTGAATGATTTCACTCAGAAGCGTGATTCCGTGAGAATCCCTAATTGCACGATTTATTTAAATTAGACTGTGTTCTCCAAACAACCTGCTGAGAAAAAATTTGCCTTCCATTCCAATCAATATGTCTTGGCTTTTTACGACCCCTCCCTTTTATCATTTTTCGAAGAAAACAAAAGAAAACAATAACACCATCTGACACATCATATGTGCGCGCTTTGTCAACTTACCTCTTGTTTCTCCAGCGGACCCGTTGGCCACCAAACTGATAATCCACCCGCGAAAATCAATCAGCTTCTCTCACAAGGCTTTCGTTCTAAATATTCTCATCTGTCAATATGGGCACACACTTCTCACATCTACTTGTCCTGCGAAAATAGAAGTGATGGGTAACAGTTCGACTCCTGGAGTGACTGTTTATTTAGTGCGTTGAACCCTTTCTCTCTTTCTCTCCCTGTCTCTCTCTCTCTCTCTCTCTCTCTCTTACACACACAAACACACACCCATCATAGACCCCACCCCCCCCGCAGCATTATGCCAGCCTCATGTGTGACTGACAGCATGTGAGGGTCAGGTTTTATTCTATGATTAATCAACGCCATAATAATAAGGATTTCTTCCTTCATCTTTATTTCTTCTGTGTGCTCAGCGATCCCACACACAAGCCGCATAAATATGACACAGATGACGCACACCTTCACATACAACGTAAGAATAACAATTTTTGAAAAAAAAAAAATTCACAGTGTGAGTATAAGAGGAGTTTTAGGGTGCACAGACAGAGTGCCAGCTCAATAAGGGGGTCAAAGGTCACACTGCTTCCTTCATAAAGTGAATACATAAAGTGTCTTTTTTATGTTGATATGGTAAAAAAAAAAAAACAGTTAACATTAGAAAAGCCTGAGATGTGTCCCTGAGGAAAAAAAACACACCTCTACAATCATAAATCATCTGTTAAAGAGTATCACACTCAAATATAAAGGTGACAGGGCCAGCCATCTTTAAAGTTTGCTTAACATGTGCTGTAGGTAAACATAAGTATACTGCTCAACTGAGACAGAGGAAGAGACAGAGGAAAGAAAATTAAGAATGCAAGACTGAAGTCATTGCATCAATTAGTGTGTATTAATACACAACACATACGTGTGACAGAGGATGAGTATACTGTAGATGATGCAGGACACCAAGACAGAGGTCCTGTGTTTAAACCTGTGCATTTTGTCATGCTGCCACTCCCCCGACCTTTCATCTGTCTGTCTTTCCGTCCACATTTTCTCCTCATCAATTCCTTCATCTGTTTGTAAGTCCGTCTATCTACTCAAGACAACTTCATAGTGCAGGGGGGGGGGGGCGGAGCACCCGCAGGACACAAAGGGACATCACTTCACTTCCTGTATGGGGGCACAGGAAGAGTTTAAGATGGTGACAGCCTGTGACCTACAGTGAGTCTAAATGCATCCTAATCATTTGGATGTCAAATATGCCCTCCTATAGTGTTTATCCACTCCATCCATTCTTACCTGCATTTTTCTGTAGATCCAGGGCAGAACACTACTGACTTTGGTATAGACGCCAGGCTTGTTTCTTTCACCACAGCCAGCTCCCCAGCTCGTGATCCCCACCAGGTACCAACGGCTGTCTCCCTGACATACCAGAGGTCCCCCACTGTCCCCCTAAAAAAAATACAGTTCATACTTAGTTAACATAAGTTTCCCTCTGAAGTTTGCTGAGTGTTACGAGCACAACGCGTATCCATAAACCTGTGCCCTGACATTGACTGCTCACCTGACATGAGTCTTTGCCTCCTTCCAGGTTCCCAGCACAGATCATGTTCCTGGTCACAGCGCCTCCATACACCCGGGGGCTGTTGCACACTCGTGTATCAATGATGTCCACAGACACCTCCATCAGATCCTTGGAGACAGTGCCTGTATTGGAGAAAACAGTGTGCTCATATGTTTTTCTAACAAGACTCTGAAATATGTCTAAATAGTGGTTGCACACGTGAAATCTTACATAGACCTTAAAAATAGGATTAGCTGAGTGTTCTGCCATGGCAACTGCTACTCCACTGTCATGTCTTCCCTCTATTGTCACCAGATTTTAATTCTACAGCTTCCCATCAGCCATTACTTTTGTTTTAGGTCCATCTTTCTCATTTGCCATCAGCCTCGGTTTATAGAGGACAGACATTAGTCATGCATCCCTTAGGTGGTCAGACTTTATTGTGTTGTGTTGTGTTCTGCCTGTCTGTCTGTACTTCTTCTGATGACTATCTGTCTGAATGTTGTACAGCTCCCTGAATTAGCTCTGTTTTCTTGTCTGACTACATTCTTGTTGTCAACTGTAATCCTGCCTTTTGACCTAAATTTGGGTACCAGATCCAGTGTTACAGCTGATACAATTTATTGCCCCAGGGGTGTTTAAAACATAGTTTCCTTATCCACACAGAGACAGTTTTTAAAAGAACTGAAAAACTGAAATGCATGTGCGCACTGATCTGATCTAATTTTGACTTGCACCTTATTATATCCATCTGTCTTTCTGCTCCAGTAGAAGCTAATGGGTATCCAATAAAATAAAGAAGCTTGGTGGCTCCATGTTCTATCATACCTGATCCTGCCTCAGTGGTGCCAAAGCCTGAGGTCCAGCATTTCTGTCCTGGGGGAATTTGCTGGCCAGAAGTTGGCAGACAAACTGGCTGAACTTTATCTGGATAACAAAAAAAAACAAAAACAAAAACAAGTATTTAACTTTTTTAAAAACACACCGGTAAACTTGTATTTTTAAAATGATAGTACTTAAGACAAAAGCACACAAAGAAAGCAAAAGAAATTCCTGGAGGTTGGAGAAATTTGGTGACTTGTTCATAGATGTTTCAGCTGCACGGTGAACGTTAATTGACACAGACTGTCGAACCAAGATCAGCCAGCAGAAGACAAGTCTTTCAAGCCATTTAGTCACACACCTGGCCACACTACATACTGCTTATGAACACATACTCCCTCATCATACAAGGCTCTCTAACCCTGTATATTTTCAAGGGGGAAACCCTTTCCTGATTCAGATTTCCACCATGACGGCTACAGTAATAGGTGTTGTTTTGAGGGGGACATTCTGACTGCAGCCTCAGGTATGAAAATAGAATGAAAGTATATTAGTAAAGTATTTTTAATCAAGTGAAGATGTGACTGACCATTGAAAACAACTGGAGATGTAAATTTGAGCAGAGCGACGTCTTGGTCATTAGTCCTGCTGTTGTAATTCTCGTTGAGCAGGATCTTTTCAACCAGGTAAGGCTGAGGTAGATTGTCCTGGGACACCACTCCAGCATACACTTTCCACTGTGTTAAGGCAGCCAAAGCTTTTCTTTGGCAACAAAAAAAAAAAAGACTGATCAGCGGAAAGCCATGGATTCAAACTGATTTGGCATTGGTGCTTACATTTTCAGCGTAGAAGAAGACTTAACATTGAAATGTATCAGTTCAGCACTGTGGACTGCAGCTGAACGAAAAAAAAAATTCTACTCCTACAATGTATGAAAACTGTTGCAAGAATAAACAAGACTGTTCCAGTAGAGAAAAAATAATAATAATAAAAACAAGAACCCCAAAAAATGTGGAAAAGATTGCTAGAAACACATTTTCTGTCAGTCACCTTGGGAAGCAGTGGGCAGCAGTCACCGCAAAAACAGGAGAGATGAGAACTGCACCGCAGATATGGGATCCTCTGAAGTGGAGCGACAACTGCCAAGGCCACTGACCTGTCTTAGCTATGCTACCCCCAATGATCCGGGATGTAGACTGCTGCTGACCGCAGTCTGGGAAAGAGAGACAATGTGTGATCGTGTTACTATTGTTTAATGAGTTACAGTGACACGGTGGCGATAGAATGATCATACTGTGTTATTGATTTGTAGAATTCTGCTTCTGCTTTCCAAATCAATGATTCTAAGCAATTTTGAATTTGAAACTCACAAATTAGTTAATTCTTTGTTTACACATGTGAGGAATTGTGAATGTAGATGTGACGTGTTGATGTTTGCCATCCAGGTTCTGACCTCATCACTCCCCACAAAGAAACACTGAGCTCAACAGAGCATCATGTGGGGAGTGATGATAATAACCCCCCTTTTAGGGAAAGATAGATTGTAGATCCTACAGGTGGATGCAACAGTGATCCAACAGTAGCAGCAGTAGTAGAAAGTACCAGTGTAGTCAAATTGTTGAAATTCAGTCTTATCACCCCAACTTTCATTTAATATGGTCTGTAGAAATGTGCACATCTAAGATTTAAAGCATGCTACAGTACCGTCAAGTGATATTGATCAAATACTCCCATGTTTGCTGTTGTTGGATGGATGCACAGTCACTGGGGCTGTGTGTGTGTGTGTGTGTGTGTGTGTGTGTGTGTGTGTGTGTGTGTGTGTGTGTGTGTGTGTGTGTTGTGTGTGTGAGAGAGAGAGAAAGAGAGAGAGACAGAGAAAGAGACATGTGTGTGACACATGACTGTAGGAACAGATGGAGGCTCCTTACCCACACACTGCAGGGAGACGGTTTCCTGGGATGGACAGGAAGAACTATGTAAAGCCACAATGAGAAAAGCATGTTAATTAACATGAATACATACAGTAAACCAATGTGCACCTTTGAAATTCTTTTACCAATATTGTACATTTGATTTCACACAATGAGATGGATTTCATCATAAACTGAGATTGGAAGGATCATAGATGAAGTCTGAGCTGTGTATGAAGCAGGGGAGAAAAAGGACTAGATTCTATACCTGACTTTTACCGCACCCTGGATAAGTGGCGACGATCTGCTGGTCAATGTTAAACCAATGGACTGGGTCTGGGATTTCACTGATGTGGTGACATAAGAACTGGAGATAGAGAGAAGAGCAGTTCAGAAAGCCGAAGAGATAAACTTGCACAAACAAAGACCATTTTGTTGAAACAATGCCTGATTGGGTCTGAAAACTCATTCTGGCTCTGTCACAGTCCAGAGAGACCTGTGGAGAATCAATTCAGCCCTTAACACAAAGCAGTAGCTGAGGAGAAATGAGATGAATCTCAGTGGGTAGATCACAGGTTGGAGATAGAAGCCCACATTGGAAAGTGGGTCTGGAAAAAATAACGAGCTAAATCACACCTTCATGAAGCCACAGCTAGCTCTGACTGATGATGGGGAATGGTGATAAATATTGTGATGATGGAGTGCAGATCTAAAATGGTTTTCAGCATTTAGTGCTCCTACTCTCAGACTTTTTAATGGATGTTGTTTAGCATGCTTTAGGTCAAGTTAGCTTAATTTCAAAGTGGTGATTCTGTACTTTCTGAACCCCAGGTGAGTGCAGGTCTGATCTGAATATCTCTCGTCCCAGCCTTCGTAGCACACTGGTAGGAAGCGGCCATCTTCAGACGTCCTGACCTGCAGACTGTTGCCCTCACCAAACCTCACTGGTGGAAGACAGGTAGATAGACAAACACAGAAGAACACTTAGATGACCTCTCTCCGGGGCCTAACACAATGTGATTGTTATGTGGAGTCTTTGGCCTGTGTGCTGCTGCAGTTGTTACTAGAAACATCTACAGTAAAAGTAAAAATCAAATGTGAAATAAATTAAAGCTTCATTTCGCAAAATAAATGCATGCATGCCACTGCGTGCAGGTTCTTTCTCGTTTCTTCATGTCACATTACATAATTCCTTGGTACTGAAGTCCAAGTTGAAGTATGCGGTCTAGTGGGATACACGTTCCACTTCTCGCTTAACAAGTACAACAAAAATATAATTACTGATAATGTCATTATTGTAGAGTTTCTGCTGTTGTTAATATTGACACTAAATACAAGTGCCTGCCATTTAGTATTATCCCCATTTCCAAATATATGTTTGAGAACTCAACACGAAGATCCTCCCACTTGTAATTTATTTTAGGGGTATCCTTTTGGATGTCAAGTGTCCACCTATCCTTCCCCACCATGTGTCCTCGTATTAGTCTGGTTCTGATTAGGTTCTATGTGTGCGGTTGCGTCTACTCACCACAATTATTTTCATCACTGCCCAGTTGGCAGTCTACTATCCCATCACACTGGACTGTATTGTTCGGGCAGGTGTCGAAAATTGGCAACGGATCTTCAATTCTGTCATCAGTGTTCTCATTGTAAATGGTCACTGTTGTTGGCAGCCTGGTGCCATAACGAACTGTTGTTGGGGCATAATGGGTAGTAATGAGTGTGGGTAACCAGATGTACAGAATGTATTTTTACTGTTATGGTTAACTAATACCAAATCTTGACATGACATAAGAACGGTAAAGTGCAAAATAAATGAATACATCAACTCTGCCTCTCTAGCTTTTAACTCATTCTTACATCAAATCTCAAGATAATCCAATTCACATATATTTTTGTTTGTTTTAACATTGAACATGTGTAAAGCCAAAACTAAAAAGAAAGAAGTAAAATTAAATATTCCCTGAAAAATGATATCAATACTAAGACAAACTATATTTAAATGTATATAGAGGACCTATATTTTTTTTAAAGTAAAGGACCCACATAGGCACAAGAACCATAGCCTATACTTTTCATGCAGTTACATAGTCTTGAATAAATTAGAGCAGCAAATGAATATAGTGTACAGTGATCTGTATGAATAAACGCAGAATACCTCCAAGCCAGATGGCCAGCGCCAGCAGAGCAAGCACCAGTAAGGCTCCCCCTGACCCTCCGTAACACTGGGAATTACTCTCACAGCATCTCCTCCTCTTATTACTGGGGGCTGGACACAGACATTACAAAAACTTATGTACACAAACACACATTGATAATCCTCATGCGACTCTGTCTCCATTTGTTTTGCTCATACACCTGCATCAGCTGTATTCTCATCAAAATAATGGATATCACTCAGATATACCTGGCTGTGCGACTTGGTGAACAACCACAGGTGGTGGATACTGGGGTATGTAATGTGGCTGGTTGGGGGGTGTCAGGCCTGGACCCACACCATACACCACCTCCTCGTAGGACTTGAGGGGGGGCTGGGTGTGCACGTCAATAGAGTAGTAAGGAGGAGGGGGGTCCTTCTGTGGGGGAAAAGACACAAAGGATGAAGGGGAAATAAATAACCAGCGAGGGGTCATCATATAGTTAAAATCATTTATTGTAATAGCACACAGTGTGGTGTGAAGTGTTTGTGTCATCTATTACCTTTGGAGGCAGAACAAGCTGCTATATCTAATAGGTATAACGATATCAGTGGACAGACAGACAATAGAAAGGGAGGCAAATAACTCTATACGTTTTTGGTTGCCAAGGCTGATCACGTAGCCCATTGTCTTTCATGTAGTCCTAACACAAGTCTATGTTTTAAGTCCACACCTGGGTAACAATCTCACACACAAAGACACAAGTGGTGTATCCTGGCAACAGAGTCTAAAAGATCAGGTTTTAACAGTTCATTTCCTCATTCTTTTCATGCTATCTCCTCTGCCCTTATTGATTCGCAGCTCCCAGTAGCCATATCAAGTATTTCAGACAAAGGATTTAATCAGTGTTTTTGGATTTTTTTTTGGGACAGGTAGGTTAACATCTGCTCACATATAGGAGGTAACATGGGAGAAGGAAAGCGACTAAATCTAAAGTTTTGATTGGAAGCAGTCTCAAAAGTGCTTTAACTCAATTGGTGAATGCTCTATCATGAAGTCACTGCAAATGACTCATGATAAACAGATGCATAGGTTAGCAGACTCTTCCTGGTTAAACAATAGCCCCTAATACCAATGATTCCTTGTGTTTCTGTCTTCTTGTCACAATGACTTGCAAAACTTGTCTTGGAAAGTTTTTTACACATTGTCCAAATCTTTTCTCTTCCTGCTTCCCCGAATATGAAGTTTAACTACTATAAACTGGGATGTTGTGACAAAAGATGCATTGATGGAAATGGTAGCTTCCGGTGTTTGCTTGGATAGTGATAATATAACAAATACTTTGAAGGAACAGACCTTTTATTTTTCTTTCTTGCTAAGAGTTGAATGGAAAGGTTGCTACCACTCTCATGTCTGTACAGTAAATAAAAGCCAAAGCAAACAGCTACAACTTAGCCCAAAAACTGGAAACACAGCAAACAGCAAGTCTGGCTTCATTCAAAGCCAGTTTAGGTGCTAAGTTAAGCTAAGCTAACAAGCTGCAGGCATTGACTTCGTGCTTGACGTACAGATGCAAGAGTGGTATTGTTTCTGAAAGTGTGGAATGTAATATGGGATTTGAATGTTCCCGAATGCAGAACATTATATCACTAATGTTGTTTACAACATTAAGTATTAGGCATTAGGCTATGTACAAGTTAATTATATCTCTTCTGTTACTCCAACAAATAAACAAATGTACACTTCCTTATGCACAGGGTCAGTTTGTGCCACTGTCTTTTCAGTACATTTAAATTAGTCTTAGAGCAGCAGAATGAAGCAGTAACCTCACCAAGTCAGCCTCAAGTGCAGGGAAAGCTAAGATTATAGTTCCCAACATCCAATGATCATGGCTTCTCCATGGCTGTTGGGACCTTTCTCCATTCATCATTATTGTCACACTTTCACAAACAGGGGGGGGGATCCTTTGTCCAAAAAAAAGATAATGGAAAGTAATTAATCTTGTCGAAGTGGGACTGAGAAGGCTGTGGGTGGACTCACTACAAAAGGTGTTTCATAAGAACATTTCTATACGATGCTGGTCAAGTTTCAAAATACACCTATGGGCAGCATACACCCAACTTAACTGAAGTAAAATGGCTGAGCTGAAATATGTGGAGGAGCAGGTCAATCATATTTCCCTCTAGAGTACACATGGATCATATTGCATGGTTTTCCATTATTGACCTATCATGTAATCAGCCATTATCATGGTAAAAATGCTGGAAAAAAAATTAAAAGATTAGGGGTTCACATGACATTTAAAAGCTATTGTTTGATTCAAACAATAGCTATGATAATATAAAGTTACAAAGCTAACCGACGTGAAATGGTAAACTTAAGTGTCCCTGCATTTTTAGTTGCCCGGCCTGTAGGGATGAAAAGAAATCAAGGCAGATACAAGTCAGGCCGCTGCATTTCATTAGAACATATAGTGATATGAGGCTGACCCCAACCAAAACAAAGCTGAAATATTTCTGTTTCAGTAAACAGAACCGGTCAATCCACTGAAAACTTGTGTGCTATTA
This sequence comes from Seriola dumerili, assembly GCF_002260705.1. Lineage (NCBI taxonomy): Eukaryota > Metazoa > Chordata > Actinopteri > Carangiformes > Carangidae > Seriola > Seriola dumerili. The sequence goes on along the minus strand of NW_019174454.1, from coordinate 1,533,682 downwards.
TGTGCTATTTGTATAACCCCAAATCTTTTGTCTCCAAGGGCTTTACAATCTGTACAACACACATCAACTGGCCTTAGACAAGCTTAATAAATTACTTTAAAAAATACATTGATCTGACAAACACAATGTCATAAAGCTAAAAACATTTTTTTATTAGCTCATGAAAAGTTGATGCGGTGGAGATACATGGTACGCTGCGACAAAACTGAACTGCAGTGTTAGGTAAATAAAAGTGTTACAACCTAAAGAGTTTCAAAGTGTGTAAAGTGTAGAAACTAAAGACAGCACAACACTTTAAACAACACTTTAACAGTTAATTCAGGGATCAATCAAATCAAACTCCCTTCTTACCTGCAGTCAGGCAGGGAAATTGAAACAAATAAAACCTCTAATGTTAGTCTGTAATCCCTGCAGGGAACAGCACTAGTACTCCTCACCCTTCACAAGACCACATAGGTTTACAGACAACACAATATACTGAGCAGACAGAGAAGCAGATAAACAGGAGTCTGAGAGACAGGTGAGTATTGATAAAGGAGGAAGCTTGACTATTGATTGAAGGAAGGTTAAAGAAACCAAGAGACACGCTGTAGCAAGAGGAAGGAGGGTTTTTCTTTTTTGTTATAAGAGAAAGAGAAAGACATAATAGGAACCTACCGGGTCATGCTTTGCCATCGGACTCAGGGCAGCAGAGACTGGAGGTAAAAGCAGGAGGGTTGATACTTTTTCACATCCAGGTGTCTAGTCAATCACAGAACAGTGGTCAGAGTACTGTGACGCTACATGTAACACCTCTTTTCTTCTCCTCTCCTTTCTTCTTGACTGTGTGTTTGTCACTGACTTTCATTCAAGGAGTAACAGGTAGGTCTGCCTTTCCCCCTCCCTTCCTAACACCTCCCATCATTACCTCAAGCCTTCATTCTTGACCTCACAGAGACGGGCGCGCCCAGTGCACCAAATTCTCAACTGCCAGACCAGTTTGGTGACAGCGAGAGACTGTCAGCACTTCTTTCACAGTATGAAGCTCCATTATGGCTCATATGACACCGGCTGAGCTGTCACAGGGACCTGAACCAAAATGGCCTCCTCTCGAAAGAGATTTTTATTTTAATGCTGAGACTGTATGGTTTTCACAAGCAATGAAAGTCTAAACTCTAAACTTTCCAACCTCAATGTGTTTGTTGGCAGTTTAAGGAAGTGCTGGGGAAAAAAAGAGCCTGGTACTTTTGAGTGTTTTCTTTAACCTCTGTCTGCTCCTTCAGTGGTGGCGTTACTGCGCAGATGTCGTTTCAGCAAACTTTCAGAGCTACCTTCATCTGATTTCTATCAAGATACCACATGCTGATGCTTTGTAATGCCTCCCTTTGTAAGCTTTCTACTGCTTACACTAGGTTTGCTTACCAGTGTTTGCTTTTTCTGCATCTTTAACCCTGTCACACAATGTAGGACATATCAGGAACAATTTAGTGTGCAGGTGCTGGTGGGCGTTGTGGTTTTCTGGTTGAAGACCTATTCCATATAACAGCACTGCGCCAGATTTGAATGTGACTGAAAATCTTTGTGACATATCGACCTCTCACTCTATCTCCCCATGTTTCGTCTTTGTCACAACTCTTTATTATTACATAAATAAAGGTAAAATGTCCCTAGAGTATATAACCTGGAATGTTAAGCACATAGAGTACATTAATACAATACAGGTCTATACTGCAAGATTTATAATGTCAGATTAACTCTGTAAGTCTTTGTGTGGCTAAATCTCGACTTTATCATTACTGAGGTACTGCATGATGAACTGAGTTTATGGTAAGTGTCACAAGACAATCAATGTGAAAATGTATGCACCTTAACACACCACTAGAGGGTGATATTACAACAAGTCTCAACCTACGTGCTTGTAGTCATACACCAAATGACTTGAGAGAAAATTCCCCTTCTGAACTAAAATTGCAGGTGATATTTGACATTTAAGCAAAACTCCCACAGTCCCACATTTAGGTAGCAGTTCTCTGTCCATCTGCTAGATAGAAACCAAAAGATCGTACTAAGAAAATGTGATTTCATTTACCAGGAACTAAAACTTGAACTTAAACATGTGAAAAAGAGGTGTGAAACAGAAAGGGGAACTAGGTTAGTTATCACTATTGGCTATAATTCAGTATAATATGCTTTCTCAGAATTGAAAGAATATTATTACATTGACAATAATTATCCAAAAAAAAACAAAAAAACAGGTTAAGTTAGGTTAGGTTAGCATGCAAACAGCAGCACTTCAACCTTTGAAGAGACAAATGACCTGTTAAGGATGTAAACATGGCATTTAGTTATTAAACAAGTTCATGGGGGAAAAAAACTAGGAAAAGGAGAACCATCCCTTTAGTTTCATGGCAACTGTGTTATAAATCCATCCTGTTACTGCACATCTATTACAGAGCAATATCCAGAAGATGCAAAAGGAAAGTCCAGATGTGTATTTAAATGTTTAGCTTATTGTAGCTTGTATAAAGCTTTGCACATTTTGTCTACACTATGTAATGGAAATACTGATAGTGAGTAAATTAAATTACATTTTTTTCGCGAATGGTGTCTTGAAAAATGATTATTAACTGGTAACTTGGTGACCAGTAGGATCCAATGTTTGAATAATTTCCCATCTACTTTTGGCAAATATGAAAAAACACACTCATATCTTCCATATCCACCCGCAATAACCTTTATATCATGAATTTCTTTTCAAATCTGCAGAAAAGTGATAAAGGTACATATGTAAGATGAGGTTTGGAGATAAGGGTCCACAGTCATTGTGGTTTCTTGAGACTACAGATAGAGTCAGATATTCCCTTCAGCAGATAGACTTTTGGAAAGGTCATGACCTTAATGACACTTTAGTTAATATGAGTTTATTACCCGGTGGAATTAAATGTCTATGATGCACATAAACTCATTAGTTTATGTGTATCAACATATCAAGTGATTTTTGCTTGTTAATACTGAAAAATAAACTTTGTATTTTTTGGTGGTCCTGTTCTTCTTACAGCCAATTCTACCACAACGCTTTGCAAAAACCACCTGTCATGCATGCCACCACAACTGACAGACACAGAGTCACAGGAAAAGATATAATACATGTACTGTGGTCAAAATTAAACAGAGGCAAACTAAGACTATAATGTGTCTGTATCTGGTTCAAACTGCATGTTTTTATTATGAAAATTAAGAAATTACAAATCCTTATTCTGTTTAAAAACACCTATCTTATCAAACTACTGCCTGCAAAAAAAAAAAGTGAAAGGGGAACTCCTGAATGCTTCCCTTTTCTTTTCTCTGAGATGTCAATGTACACAGAGTGTGGAAAGAGGAAAAAGGTCTGATGAGAGAGCTTAGAAAGAGAGGTGAAACTAGGAGCAACGTCACGACAGGAAATGCGTTATCTGAGAGGGAGGGGACTTGAGCTAGAGAAAACAGCATTCCGGGAGAACTATGCAAATAAAGTCGTTTGGGTAAAGCCAGCTGCCTCTTCTTATTTGTTCCCCTGATGAACAGACACCACAGTATCAGCAAGAGGACCGCTGCTTCCGCTCTGTCTAAATTTATCAATTTGAACCGTTACACAGAGTTGTGCAGAGGAGAAAAGATGTTTCTACTTTCTAATTTGCCTCAGTGATGACCGGCTTGAGAGATTTTATTGGTGACCGCAGTGTGGATCATTACTGAGTGATGATATTTCTCCAGATACCTGAAATGGATATGAGCAACAAGACACCAATTCTTCTCCTCCTAATTATCTGCTTAAACTCTGCATCAGGTAATTAACAACCTTTGTTATTCATTATTTCTTTTTCAAATACTTTGTATTTGAATTGATCTAATTTTGTGTTTAAATTAAGCAAATATATTTTGAATTTATCACTGTGGAATTGTTACAGTCATCAAATTATGTGAAAAAAAAAATACAAATACAGATATAGTTATAGTTATAGAAGGTTTCTTATTATGAAGGCGTCAGAGAGTTCCATTCTGATAAGTGATTCCCATAAGTTAGAGAGTGGAAATGGGTAAAACTTTTGTTCCCTTTACAAAACACCCACAGTGTCTTATGATCAGAGATCCCATACGATTGCAGTATCGCTGCGTCTTTTTCGTCAGCCAGACTTCCTTTACCCCTCCTGACCACACTCTTCACAAAGTTTTTCAACATTAGGTCAGCTTGTGTACACGACATGTAAATTATTTTGTAATACCAAAAGTGAATGAGTATCATGATTCTCCTATTATTTCTGTGGCAGGACAGGATGTCCGTCGGCCTGAAGACCTGGCGGTGAATGTTTCAGATGGTGATGTGATAGTACATTGGAAACACCCTGCGGGAGCCCCCTCAAACTCCAAGTACAATGTACAAATGGGAAAGTAAGTTTAATTTCAACATATTAGGAATAACAATTTTACATAAGAGTTACCATGTCCTGTTTGTCAACTTCCTAAATATCCCAGCAGTTTTTTCCTTCCTCTGACTGATATTTGTTTTCCTCTCAACTGTGATATTTTTGGACCACTTGAATCGAGTTTTTAAATGTTGATTCTGACTTTTATTATTTCACCTTCTGTTATCCATTGACTCCACTCTTTCCAGTTGGTGACTGATGTGCTCTCTGTCCTCAGGTACAATGGTGAGTGGGATAAGGTAAAAAGCTGCACTGGGATCACAAACCACTACTGTGACCTTAGCAGCTTTATACTTGACTATTACATTCACTACAAGGTCAGAGTCCAGCTGGTCACAGGACATTACAAGTCTGAATGGATAAGCAAGAGAATTCGCCCAAATGAAAGTAAGCATGGCTGTTACTTTGGTATGACATCAGTCAGTCAGACATCAGTCATTATAATGTCACACTATAGGGTTGTTTTCTTACCTGTCTCTGTTCCCACAGGTAAGTTGCAGCCTCCCTCGTTCAGTTTGTTGGCCACTTCCAGCACTCTATCTGTTTCTGTTCACAAGAAACCCATTCTGAGGAAGCTCTTTCCATTTGGGCTTACCTACACCATCTACCTGGAGGAGAGAGGGCAAGATAATAAGGTGGGCATCAGAATTATTGGTTTAAAGGCACAATATGTGAAATAATTTAAGACATCATTCACCCTTTCCACCAACACTGTCACTAAAATTCAAAACAGGGGATTGGGACTAATTATATCTATTGAATGTGCAAAATGTTTGTTAATGAATCAATGCTACTAAAATGTAGGTATATTTTCTATTATGATCAGTTGAGAAAACAGGCAAAATGCTTATTTTATTTTATAAGTCAAACTCTACAATTTTGTATCTGAATATTTCTATTTTCTATTTTTATTTTAAAAATCCTGATTGGGCCTTCATTAATTATTAATATCCTACAGTTTTACCATATTTCAACATTTAATGTCATGCTCTTCTTCCTGAATCAATACCTACATGACTATCATGGCCAGAGGAATTCATGATAAAGATATTATCGGAATATCTATAGACAATTTGAAAAGAAAAAGGAAAAGATGCTCAGTCAAATTAATCTTTAACTTTGTTTATTGTGTGTTGATGAATTACACTTAATGGATAGTGAAACAGCATCCAGATAAACTGATAAACAAAAGATTCACCTAGGCCTAATATCTGCCACTGCCATCTGCCAATATCACGATTATCATCAATACATTACTCCTCCGAGGCTATATTGCACAATGCCTTGACCTGCATGGCACTTTGATTTTTTTGCCCTACAGACTACTACAGCATACCTGACAGATGATGTGGGGTTGGATCAGACGACTAAGACTTTCAGTTCTCTCCACTGGGGGAGAGAGTACTGTGTCAGCATGGTGGTAGCGGGTAATGCAGCTCTCTCCATCAGTGCTCTGTCTCCTACACAGTGTCTGCAGCTACCGGAGCAAGGTAAGAAAAACATGATGATGATAGAACAATAGAACAATATCAACTAAAATTGTATTTTTTCAATGACAAATAATTCTATGTGCCAACAGTAAAAATAAACAGACGATAAGTAGATTGCTAGCCTTAATGAAACAGTATGACATTTTTGGGAAATACATGTATTCACTTTCTTCGATGAGAAGAGCAATACCGCTCTTGCATCACTCATGTGTCTGGCACAGTTCCCCAAATGTTGGGCTATTCCTTCAAGCCTAAATTTAAAGTATGATACAGATTCAAATCTATAAAACACCGTCACATCTGTTAAATTCTTTTGTGTTTTTGCTCCCTTCCAGAATGGTACATAATCGCCATATCGTCCTTATCTATTCTGGGTGTGCTGATGATCATTGCTATCAGTGCAGCCATCCTCCTGTGTTACCTGAAACGACCAGAGAAAATACCTGCTGTATTGGTAAGTGTATTAGATTACTGTAAACTGGGAAGAATCACACTCATGCAAACTTGTACTGTCAGCTATAAGAAAAGCAGAACCAAAAGTTATTACAGAAATGGAAAGAAAAAGGAGATCAAAAAATTTGTTGTAGATACCACCTTGCATCACATTCTTCATAGATCATAACTAATTTTTCTCCTGAAAGTGACAATAAAACAATGAATAATAGTGCAACCAACATCTTCTCTTGTCTCACTCCAGAAATCCCCTTCAAGCTACTGGCTTCCACTCAGTGTTGGAGAAGGAACTATTGAGGTTGTCACAGACAGAGGATGGTTCCTGTCCAGTTACAGAACAGAAATGAAAAACTGTGTCAAAGACCCTGTGACCCACGTGACAGTAATAGAAGACAATGAAGAGGAAGAGAGGAGGACAAGCATGGACAGTGGGGTCAGCATGGTGTCCAGCTCTGCTATAAAAAATGAAGGTAGTCCTGTAATGAAACAAGATGACAGTGGCTGTGGGAGCTTGGGAGGACCAGAGAGCTCCACCAGCAGTCAGACAGATTACCCCATGCCAGATGAGAGGACTGATACTGACACAGTAGGGAAAAGAAAGGATAGTGGTTTGGGGCTGGGCTGCCAGCTCCATTCTTCTTCCATGAATCTGGATGGACAGGACAACAGGCTTCTAAAGGAGACTGTTCTTGGGGGCAATTATCGCACCCAAAGCCCCTCTGCTGTGCAGATTCATGTCTGCAATGATGAGGAGGGGTTAAATCAGATACTTCCAGATACAGATTTGGCCGAAGTGGTCACAGGTTACAAGGCTGGAACTCAGTCATGTATCTGTTCAGGGGCAGGTCAGTGCACTTGGTGCCATAAACAAGGTCATTATGGATCTGAAGTTATCAAACAATATAGAGCTATGTGTATAGAAAATGGATCACTGAGCAGCAAATGTGATTTTGTGGACTCTTACAAAGCCAGTTATTCTAAAAAATCACAAATGAACTCTGTCATGATGGATGATTTTAAAAACACTTTTTCAAAACTAGGGGAGACTTTCCCTCTGCTAACAACTCTGGTGGAGGGAGAACATGACTTCAACATGAACAATGTGTCTCTCTCACTATGTGACGTACAGCTTACAAATGACTGACACACTATGCAGCGTAACAACGCTATTTATAAAATCAAGCTGACGTAACCTGTCTGAGCGGTGTGCTGAAAAGAATACACTTCCCTTTTTCCCTTTTTCCCACATGACACACTTTTTGAATGATGAAATAGAAGCATTAATTTGTATTTGGGGAGTATGTTGGTGTATTTTGGGGAAAAAGGGGAGAAGTGTAGGGAGGAAACAGAGCACTCAGCGCCTTGTTGCTGAACGTAGGAAGGAAAGAGAGGTTTAACCACACAGCTGAGGGCTGGTGGCTGTTGGTGTGTCTCAGGACTTCACACAGTTAGACATTTTAATGTCAAAAGCCTTATTCATTGCTGTCTCACTTGGTATATTAACAACCGACTAAAATGCAGTATGCAGGAAGTGAAACTTAGCATGGGAGTGATGCAGAGAAACCGTTCGACAGTTACATGGTTTTGGGCATTTTGCTATTACACCTCAGTCAACACTTGTTAAGTGCAAACATTTAACAACAACTATTAGTAAGGATGTTCTGTCACAGTCCGTTTTTAACATTCTCTGACTCAGAAAGTGACTCTCATATGTCTTATACTGTAGGTGTGTCTTTAAGCTACTTCTGTTTAAACTATTTATTAAATGTTATGAAAAAACATGTTTACTGCGTATTGCTGTGAATACATATTTTTCTGCTCTACTACATGTGAGTGAAAGAAAGTCTTCCCCTGGAAAAATAAAAAAAAAACCCCAATCAGTAAACATATGCCATATTTTAGAAACCATGACTCAACCAAACACAAGGAAAACCCTGAAACAACAAAATGATACCTACTGGAAAAGAAAAAAAAATTACATATTACTTCACTGTACTTGGGATCCCCATATGCAAATTCTGTACAGGAACCAGAGCAGTGGTTTTGTAGCTTCTAAACTAAGAAACAAAAACTTCCTCTCTCAGCCTTCCACTCGTTTAAAAAAAAGCCCCGCTCTAAATCTATAGCGAAGGCAGCCAATATTGGCAGGGAACTAAGTTTTCATAGATACTGAACATTAATCTCAGTGAAATAATGCCTTAACGTCAGTTGTTGGGTAAAGGGTACTCTTTATCTCTTTATGAAGCAGATCCCTGACAGTGGAAAGACAGTCATATGACTTACTTCTCCATGTGCAGCATAAAGTACAGGGGAAGTGAGACAATTTTTGGCTAATCCTATAAAAGTTGAGAAAAAAATCTTTTGAACTGAAAAGTATCACGTTACTGGTGTTGCAGTACACGTCCTACAGTCTTATATTTCATCTTCTATTCCTACCACTCCGTGTATGGCTGGATTTACCTGTTAGGAGGCCCTGGTGTAAAAATGAACTACTGATACTAATCATCTATCTGCTGCTCTATGTGCAATGTGCAGGATGCTCCCAAAATTAGATTTTGATGCAAGGTCCCTGATGAACCTTGCAAATTCTGTTGGTTCATTGGTTTTTGGAAAAACAAATTACCAAAACCATCTGACAACGGTGAGCCTGGTGGTTTTGGAGTCCTCAACCTTTTAATTTGCTGCAATCTAAACAAGTCTACCTTTGATCCCCAAAATAATATCATCACAAAGGAGGAAACGCAGATAAAGGTTTTTTAACATCACAGCTTCATAAGTGAATCATTTACTGTTTACACTGATCAGCCGCACACACCCACACACACACCCCTACACACACCCACACACACACACACACACACACACACACACACACCCCTTTCTTTTTTTGCCTTTTGTACATCTGACTTATGATTGTTTTTGACTAAGTACAAAAGTTGACCATGATTCACCTCACTGTAGGCAGTTCACATTAAAAAAACATCAGCTACAAAGAAACATGTTTTGGTTTCTTTAAAGGAAAAAGAATGAGACATTTAAGTTCTGGCAACGACTGAAAGTATCAAAAAGGTAGTAGATATGTGAACGTGAAAGGAAGTCACCCACAGCTTACAAGAAAACTGATCTGCCTAGGTGCTGTGGTGGAGTTGTTGATATTCTGCCTTCACCTCAAAAGTTTTTCTCGTGAGCGGCACCATGTATGCATTAGCTTCTCTCTGGTGTGTGTGTGTGTGTGTGTGTGTGTGTGTGTGTGTGTGTGTGGGTGTGTGTGCATTTGAAGCCACAACACGACATACTTGTCAGTTTCCCATGACAGATAGCAAAACTGACAAATTGAAATGCAAGAAAATATATATTCTATTTTATTTTTAATTCATTTTTTAAATTACATGACATGAACTAATAATACAATTTTGCATACACAATAGCACACACTGCCTCTCTTTCTGTTTCAAGATAAAGAAGCCATTTTTATTTTAAAGGCCTGACTGATAAGTTTGCCAAGAGGCAGTGACGCAGTTTGAATGTATTACATCACACAAAAAGTTAAAAGTCATTCAAAAAGAACATGATAAGTTACATCCTCGGGTTAAAATAAAACAACATAAAGAATAGCAGCAAAAGACAAACAGGAACAGATAACATGATACGTGCTCAAAACAAGATGTGTGGTGCACAGGAAAGTGACAGGCGAGGGGTGTGCCTTCCATTATGATTAAACTGCCACCACCTCATCCGCTATTTTACGATGCTGCTGATGGAAAAGGGAGAAGACTTCTTCAACCCGACTTTGCTGTAGGGAGAGATAAAACACACCAAGCTTAACCATATGAACATAAAGCAATTAATGTATATAGAAGGAAAGAAACGTCCACTTACGTGAGCACTTTGTCTTTCAGTGACGGCTCTAAAGAATAAGAGGAGACACATTGAACATGCATCACTATACAACAATTGCATGACAGATTCATCATATTGTAGTCTTAATGTTGGGTGATGTTGCACATCATCAACCATGTAAGCATATGCATCCAGGTTTCACGCCAGTATCTATCTCTGAGATTTGTGCTTCCTTCCCAATAAAAGAGAGGTGAAAAATTAAATGGCAGCAGCTCTGGATTCAGTGTCCTCGTTTCTCTGGATAACTCTAGAAGGCAGTTCTTACTACATGAGAAGTGTTCATAGAGGTCTTTTGATTATTATTAAAATAACCAAGTTGATGAAATGTTGCTATTGAACTTCTTAAATTGTACGTTTTAAATGCTGTGTGCACCACAAATTCCATTCACCTCCACTGTACTGGCGAGGCAGCAGATATGCATTATCTCAAAACCTTATTATCTGAACGGCAATACCACTACAACGGTAGATAGGCAGCATGTTTTTTGCAATGGCTCATTAAAGCTCAGCTCACCCTTTTTCTTGCAGCAGTTTTTGCATTTGTACTTGCAGCAGAATTGTACAATGGCTATGGTAAAGAGGATCGCCAGGATGCCAAAGCCCACAGCGACCCCGATTGCTGTTGAGTTTACCCTGCTTCCTGCATAATATAAAATACAGAGAGCAAATTAGATGATAGCTATAGATCAACACGTGTTCAAAGATCACCTTACAAGCATTCCCGAACAATAAACAAGCCAACTGAATGACAAATAGTTTCTTTTTTAATTTTACAGGGTATTGTATTCCTGATATAAATGACTACCAACTGAAATAGTCTGTCTAGCTGCTGGGGCCTAATTCGATCAATATGTATCTGTTCATTATGAATGAATATTCACTCTGATGAAATGAGATTGGAAAATCAATCTCTGGGAAAGATTCTGGCTCTGGTATCATTAGCAGTCTAGAGAGACACTGAAAGTGTGGAAGGAGTTAAAGAGACAAAAATACAGCTGATACATCATGTGACCAGCTAAGATTTTTATTACTATATATTGTATTTTTTCACCCAACTGCATAAGCTTAAGCACAACTACATTGAGAACTCATGCGATAATGGCAATAGTGACTAGAGCTAGTTTGTGTGTGAAATGTACAAAAGGCAACCCAAGAAAACATTAAAAATGCACTGAATCCAAAGAGGAAAAATTCATTCTGTTGGAATTCAGAAACGGCAATGTTGTAAAAGTAAAATACTTGAGTAGAAAAACAAATCTGAACCACAACCCAGAGCAATTGTTTTGGAGATTGTTTATGTGCGTCACAGTTCATGCAAACAGAACTGAAATTAAGCAACTCAGCTAAAAGACTCTTACCACTATTCCCCATAGCTGAGTAGCCAGGATGCCCAATGTTATCTCTTGTCTGTCTTCTCCTTTCCTCGCTGTCCGTTTGGAGTTGAGCTCTGTCACTCACTTACTGGACTTTACACTGATGTTTATTAAATCATTCCTCTTGACTGTGAAGAACAAAAACACAGAAGCCTTGTACTCTCTCTTCTTCCCTCTTTGCCTATGTCTGTCTGTCCATGTCCCCATACCAGTCATTCTTTTAAACCGGTCCATCTTCTTTCTTTATCCTACCCGTCTTCTACCCTCCCTTCATTAGCAAACGTTAAAACAGAGTGGACAGTCATGTGAAGCAGCCCTTGCTTTAAAATTCACTCTGGAGTACTGTGATACTGTGCAGTACAACAACTTTTCACAACACATCCACCTTTCTGCATGCCTGTCTCACTAAGATCTAACAGGAAACTCAAAAACAGAACCAGAAACTCCATTCTGGTCTTGCCTTTCCTCTGTAGAACTATCTTATCTACATAACAAAGTGCCTCTCACTAAGGACACGCCCTTCTTTTGTCCCCCCCGGTTTCCATCCCAGCTCCAATGGCAGCTTCTCTTTTTGTCTCCTCTCTTAAAAATCATTAATAGACTGCCAGGTAATAACACCTGAATCTGATGGTGCATGGGGACTCCTGCTGGGTGTCTGAGTTATTACACCTCTTCATTGTTGAAAATAATAGTGCAAACACTAAATGAAACCAGAGCTGACCTGGGCCAGAAAGAGTACCAAAACATCTGATTCACTCACTTCCCTGAAAATGTAATCTTTTGCTATAAGCTGATACTACTATATGTTGCTGTTGCATTTGTAGGGTAGCTGGACTTTCTTGAGTGTCTAACTCAAGAACCCACTAGCTCACTATATTTTATATTGCAGTAAAGTACTCCAGTCACTTACTAATTCCAGGACAGAATTAATTAAATATGAATCACAAGAGCATATAGAGAAGGTAGATTTCAAGATAGTGGAGGAATGATTAATAATCACTACAAAAATACCACAGTTTAAGATTCAAAAATGTTAAGTATCGTAATTAGTAGATCAGCTTAAAAGATGTACAAGTTTTAAAGATGGGTCACCATCCGTCCACAAGATGTTACCAGTTCCAAGTGGTAGAAAGTGTCCTGTCATTTAACATGATTGTGTGATTCACACACTAACAGAACCAGAGACCATGAGCCACAAATGTGTTCAAGGCAAAGCAGTGAGCTGGCTGCCATCGACATACTGTGCTAATATGTATCCCATGATCTAGATGATGAACAGCGTATCTTATACTAATAAGCATGACTAAGTTTTGGTTCTGTTAAAAACCGCAGTTAAAATTTCTTTGCACGCCCCCACATTCATCTGAAATTTAAGTTGAGGTCAAGTTCCCCCTTCCATTTGTCACATGCACATCACATGTCACAGGTCAGCATTTCTTTATTCCTTCCTTTAAATGATTATCTATACTATATATCTAACTTTTACTGTGACTTTTTTCCAGACTCAAGATATACTCTAGATGTGACCCTTATCCATTTTGCTGCATTTTGGTGTTGGTATGCACACACTGCAAAAACTCAAAATCTTACCAAGTATATTTTTCTAATTTCTAGTCAAAATATCTCATCACACTTAATATAAGACAAAATCACCAAAAGAGTAAGATTTAAGTGAGATAAAGGAGCTTGTTTTTAGACAGTGCATCTTGAATATCTTGTTAAGTGAAACAGTCTTGAAAACATCTTGTTTTGAGTCATATCTCAGATGAACCAAGCTTTTTTGACATGTCATAAGGTTTTTAAGCTGCTGTGTTATTTGTAAAAGATGAATCGTCTTGTTTCAAGAAATGTTTCTGTCTTACAAGAAGTAGTTAATGTCTTGAATCTAGTAGGTGAATGTCTTGAATCTAGAACAGTATTACTTTTGTAGAGTTTACAATAAGGTAAATGCACTTGAGATGACATTAGCTCAAAGCACTGATGTACAGCCTCACAGAGCTGCTACTATGGTTGTAGACACTTATTAAGAATACGCCAGTTGATGACATTCATAATGAGTGGTAAAAGTGAGGTTATAAACATATAAATTCATTCTTGACCCTTTGGAACAGAATATGTAATAAAATAATCTCAACTCAGTGGTCAACTTGCTAGTTTTTGGAGGAAGAATGAGGAGTCTTCATGGAGGTTGCAAATGGAAATCCATATTCTAAAGCCTTTCATCAAAACAGTATAATGTCAATACACACCATGTTAGGCATTGAGCCTTCCTTTGACATCCAATAGTAACATGATCAGATTGCAGTGGATTTTTTTGCAATGACAAGCACAAGTTAAGCTAGTTAGTTGTGATTTGCCTGCTGTGCATCTGTGTCCGTGTATTTATGACGTTCACCTGGGCAGTGCTAAGCAGAGAGAACAATTATTTGCAGGAGATCTTTTGGGTATTTCACAGCAATATGGCAGCAATTTTCCAGGAAAGAATTGCATTTCATCATCACATCACATTGACAGGTGACACTGATACTCCTGCACAGTGATCAAGGCTATAAAACTTAATTCTTCTGCAAAGCCCTCTATCCATAAAGATATCATCTATCACTATGATTCATAGATTGATGTGGATACACCAACCTGCTTGAGTTGCATAAAACGTGGTATATTTCACAATTCTCAGCAGATAGCTTCCTTATACTGTAAATCCATTCATTTAATTTCGGTCAGGTGCAGTGGGTGACAGCTAACACAATAAAGTGTTTTGTGTGTTCACAGTCATGTGATCCAAGACATCCAAGACCAAGGATCACATCACTGGGACCTGTGTTTATTGTTTCTAGATTATGCACACAAATATGACTGACAATTTGAACACCTTAGACAAAATATTTCAGAATTAAATATATAGTAAATGTAAGCAAGTAGTGAGTAAAATGTAATGTAATTTTGGATTATCATAGACTGCTTGAATATACATTTTGGAGCTTGAATATCCATTTTTTTAAAACGAATTTTAATCTTGTTTGTTTTCCCCTCCTTGTCTTTTGTCCTATATCCAGGAAATGTTCATTTATATTTTCCAAATTCAATTTATCACACAACTGAAATAACATTATCTTGAAAACATTTGCACTTTTTGGGACACTTGATTCCTCCCCAAGAAAAATCGGTTTGGATACAAAGAGGGACAGAGAGGGACAATACAGATTCTTTAGAGTCCAGGGAACATGAAATGTGAAGGTGTTAATAATTAACAAGCTGTTTTTCATGTCGCACTTCCCCTAACTTCTCTGAAGCTCCATATCAAGTTTCACAAAATGCTCACCTATATGTGGGGTGGTGGTTTAATGGCTTTGGTTGTAAATTGAGGTGGAGTGCAAGTGTTTGTGTGTGTCTGTGTGTTAGCGAGAGGGAGAGAGGGAGAGAGAGAGAGAGAGAGAGAGAGAGAGAGAGAGAGAGAGAGAGAGAGAGAGATGGACTGAAATAAGTTGTTTGCCATGAAAGTGGAGGGCAGAGGGTGGTCCCTGTTGAAACAATAAAAGTCTGCCGAGAAACTCCTCAGAGAGAGATGCTGAATTTCAGCGACTAGGAACACTGTTTGCCCTCCAGATGCTCCTCTGACAAGAAGTGACAGCCGCTTTAAAGGTGAGGGAGAGTACAGTGGTGTGAGGTATGATATTTGGGTGTCTGTAATTAGGATTTTGTTATAACCTCTGCTTTTTTCCCCAAATCCTTAATAACTAATGGGTTTGTGTTTGTGTCAAAATAACGAATGGCATGCTGTATGAGTAGTAGATTGATTTATACGAGTGGTCTTTTTATAAAACTCAGAAAAGAACTTTGATCCTTTTCTAATCAGGTTTCCTACTAAACTTTAGTAAACCATCCACGTAGGCATGTCTGATAAGGACTTAAAGGAAACTTCCACATTTTAAATCTGTGTGGTCCAGGATATTTTTTTAAAAGTTTGGTGGCAGTGGTTTTTTTGGTCCTCATTCGCTTTTAGAGGTTAAATTAAAATAAAGCTAGCTGTTGCCATATTCATTTTCACTTTGCTCAAAATTAGTCTTGTCATCAAATTATAAAGGAACACACAAATCACGCTGTACAGTCCCTGCTTAGGTTTCTCAGATTTGCACCAAATTTGAACCTGCTGACACACAGTTTGCCAGTCAGTGAGCAACAAATTAATGTTATCAACATTTTTATGTTATCAACAAGTTCTAAACACATTGAAAGAGAATAAGTAATATATATGTGTAAAAATACTTTTACATATCCATTGTGAATACAAATATTTTAGCAATAGCCTTGGAAGTATTCTGTTAATATGTAAACAATCTGGTCTATATTCCATTTAGGAAGTCGGGAGTGTATTTGGTTGTCCTTGAGCTTTACATGCACCCAATTTCAAACGAACACAGTGTTTTTAGCAGCAACCACTGTGTTCACTGACAAAGAAATGAAGAATAATGAATTTTATCCGCTTGATACGGACTGTGTGTTCAGCTGTCGTGCTGTGAGAGCTAATGGGATTATGAACAAAATCAACCAGTTTGACTGAGCAGAACAATAAAAGCCTGAAGTCAAGCAAGGGCGTACAAAAGATTTATTAGATCTCTGTATTGCTCTCATCTTGTCTTTTATAGTTTGTGCAAACATCTCGTCAACCATTGTTCAGCAATGTCAGGCTGTCAGACAGGATAAACCTTGTGATTCATGTGATTTACATAGTGGTAAATGTGAGGACTTAAAATGGGTGACTTACTGTACGTACAGTGCAGTGAATCACTTTGAAATACCGTTCATTTTAACTAAGTTCAGTCAGGCAAACACACAAAAGTAGGTCATGCACCATATTTCATACCTGGGTGGGGCCTCTAAATGTTTTGGCAACCTGAATATCTACAAGGTTATTGGAAGACTGACTTAGTGACCAGAGTGGTCATTGGGTGCATCATTAAAGGGTAACTTAATACTTCAGAAACATAGGACAGAAATCTGCTGCTGTATTGATATCTACTGATTTGAAACATTCGGGCATTTTGCACTTCTGGCCAAAAATCAAACAGTGATGTCAAAACATATCTATTTTTCTAAAACAGACAAGTTGACATTATTGACTTAGGTTTGCCTAAAACTGCAGCATTCTTTCACGTTTTACAGTAACTCATAGAAAGTAGGTTTAAGATGTGTAATTCCATTTTTAAATAACCATTATTGCAACTATTGATGGATTACCATGAAATTCTGTACTGACATTCATCGTTGGCATTTTTTCTGTGAAATGTCTCCACAGCTCTTGGATGAATTGCCATGAAATCTGATTCAGACATTCATGTCCTCTGACTTTCAATTTAGCACCATTATCAAGTCAAACTTTAATCAATCCAAAACTTTGGTTTATGACCAAATACCTGCAAAGGTAATGATATTCTCATCAACTTCAGCCATTCTTTGTGTTTAGTGCTAATTAGCAAATGTTAACATTCTAACATGGTACACTAATGTGGTGAACATGGTAAACATTGTTCTTGCTAATCATCAGCACATTAGCATTGTCATTTGGAGCACGTTAGCATGATGGCATTCAGCTTATAGTATTTAGCATAAAGTGCCACTGTAGCCCAGCAGCTGCTAGCATGGCTGTAGATTCTTGTGAGGCATGGAATGTATTTGTCACATTCCTCTTGTGTTAATTCTCTGAGACAAGAAATGGCATGAGTCACAATTTGAATGTCAGACAAGAACTCCTGACTGATACCAACCGACTTCTCATTACACTGTCAAAACAATACAGGTGAGAAATGACACACCTCAGCCTCCAGGCATAATACTGGACACATACACACCACTGTTAACTTCATGTTGTGTCTGAGCGCGTGTGAGTGTGTGTGTATGTGTGCATATATGGAGCACTCTGTTATGTCGAAGTTTTTGCATGTATTTGTATCTTAAGGGGGCAGAAAAGATGGTGTATGTTAAGAGGGTTTAAAAAGTTTGCAGTGGGAGGATATGTGGGAGGAAGGACAAAACTTGGGAAGACACATAGGAAGCGAGAGACAGAGAGAGAGCGAGAGAGAGAGAGAGAAAGAGAGAGAGAGAGAGAGAGAGAGAGGGAGCGCGGGATAGAGAGTGAGAAGGGGAGGAAGAGGAGGGTTCAGGTGTCAGGTTACCTGGAATACTTCAGTTTTGTTTTGTTTTGTCAGCAGGGCTTGGTCCTCCTAAAGCAGCTCTATCTGAACCTTGCGGAGCGTCAAAACAGCGCTACACACCAGCACTCTTTATTACAGCCTCTGGGTTTTAGAGGGGGGCAAGTCAGGCATCCTTCAAGCCGGATTCAGTTACACTGCTGTAGAAAGAGAAAGGGAAGAGAGAAAGAGAGAGAGATAGAGGCTGAATCAAACAAGGTTTTGTAGTAGAAGTAAGTGTAGCGGGCAGGTGAAAGGAAACGGACGAAGGACAGACACAGGACAGTGAGTTTCTGTCTGAGTCCCACCTCCAGGGAGGGAGGGCAGTGTTTACTCTGTGCTGCCCGTCAGATGAGGTGCATCTGGGCCTTACTGAGAAAGACAACTACATCATGTGGGTGAGTGCAACTGGAAGCAGAATCAACATATTCATCAGGAAGATGGCAATTCAGTTCACTGGTTTCCATGGGAGGGGTCATTTGAATCACATCATCGTTGTCAATTCTGGTAACAAATTTGTTATTTTACTATGGCACTGAGACATACTGTCATACAAAAGGTTCAACCAGTTTCTGCAGTGTACTGGCAGTGGCTATATTTTGCATATTGGAAATGCCATCTGCTGCTACATGGGAGCGCATGCTTGTGCTTTACATACAGTATCTGTTCTGTGTGATTACTGGCAGTTCAAAGGGCAGGTAGGAGCATTTTAGATTCAAAATGATCCGGCTCATATTCATATACATTCACATTCATACTTCATGATGCTGTTTTAACATTTGTTCAGTATGTATGTGTGCACCATCTACCTCATTATATAGGTGTGCAACTGTTTGTGAGTGCAGCCTACACTAACTAAAGCATGCACCATTGTGCATATAAATGCACATTAGCTTGTTTGTGCCTTTGAATATCTTAACGTGTGTGAACAGCACTGGTCTAGATCTCGGCCTTTGATTACAGGTCATCCTACATGTCACGGGTAGTTTTTTAAAAGCCCTTTTGTGTATGTTTCAGTTGAGAGGAACATAATCCAACAAAGCTGAAAACCAGCAAGGAGCACTGACACGTTTGAACAAAAGGTTTACCGTGTCACAGCTTTTATCTGTAAGGCTGACCCAGTTAGGCTTTTCTGCTGGTGCTGGAGCAGTTCCCAATACACATAGTCCACCTATGGGTCACTCTGATTCAAAAAGAACCAAAGTTAGGTTTGTGAGGTTAGCTGTTACAGCAGAAGTAAGATGTGAGATATGATCATGCTTGGCCACTGTTATCTGGCTTTTTGGAACATGGCTCTGGCTCATAAACTGGTTTAAATTAGTCATGATGGCAACAATGACATTGGTGTTTCCCAGAAGGCGTTATCATCATGTGTCATGATATAACAAAACAGATCCTGTATTTTCAGGGATGTGTTTGTCAAGTCATGCCAACAAGTCTTTCTTTAACCAACTTTCTGGTTTCCCAGGTGAGATGGACCTCCCCCTTTTTTGTGCTGTCACATTCATCTTGCTTATTCAACTTATACTTACATCAGGGGATGATGACCTAGTTTCTTGCACTTTTTTTTCTTCTGCCAGTTGGTATTGGGAATGAGTCTGTGTGATTATTTTGAGGGTGTGTATTAATCACCATCTTTTAAAAATCAAATTATTAATTTACATAGAGGGATCACTATTATGTTTATTATATTCATAGACTTACACAAGTGGAAAGGTTTAGGTCAGGTTGAGTCATCAGTCTTTTGGGGGAATTAAGACAAGGGATTATCAGAATCAACTTACATTCTATTACATAAAAGGGAGAGTATATGGCTATTAATTGATTATTTGAAACTCTACCATAAGTGACTACAAGTCTCATGTCACATACAAAAGTGCTGCAGGGCTTGATTCATACAGGTGAAACATTACTAGTTTCAATATAAAGAGAAATCTGAGAGTGATTGGACAACAACATGCAGAGTAAAGAACAAAATGTCTGGATCTCTGACACATACAGTCTTTTATGGTTCATGGTGACACAGCTGATTTATAGCAGGATAATGTAAGCTTCCTTCCAAAAAAAACCTGCCCAACAACATTCTTTGCCCGTCTCTGTTTTCCTTGCTTGTTCCTAGCATTTGACTGACAAGAGCCACCAACCATTATTTTCACAACTTTTGTGTCAAAGTTGATTTTGTGCACTTCCTTTGACAGAAGTTATAGCAAAATAATAAGCAGCAAAGCAATATGCAAATGAGGGAACTTACAAAATACTACTAAAGCAGAAGTGTAAATTTGAGAACAGTAGTCCGCTGTTTCCAGTTACTGTTTTGTGATGCTACGATTTCTGGCAATTCCTCATTTAGTCATAAAAGATTCTGCATTAGTTTTTTTGATCAAAAAAAGTATCAACTAAAATATATTCTGTTTGTTGTTCAAAAACTGAATGGCAAACTGTGAGGACAGGACAAAGGCAGAACAGCAGGCAGACGAAAGTGCTCTACAAACTGTCGGTAACTCTACACCATGGGCTGAAATCCTCCAAACAGGCCGGTTAGCAGTCATACTGATGTGATACTGAGCAGCTACAACACTACAGGATGAGTCATGTTCACCCTTGATGAATAAAAGCACACTGAGAGTAACATGAAAATAGTGAGTGTCACAACAAAGCTGACCCCTGTTTGTACACCAAGAAATGGGTTTTGATTGAATAACAGCACTATTACAAAATGTGGTGACATGAATCTATTGGTGAGATGCTAGTTATTCATAACTGGGAGCAAGCTGCTGAAAAAACATTGTAAAATGTGACCAAATTCAGCTCAGAAATGTGGCCAGTGTTGGGCCATATACTAATTACTCAATAGCAAAAGAAGTGAATTAACATTACATTACTTTAAAGCAGCTATCATTTTTTATAATGTATCAGATGGTATTGTGATAGTAGTCGCTCATAGTGGTGAACCTTTAGAGAATCGTCACTTTAACTGGCATGACCAATGCTTCTTTTTTGATCCACTTACTGTTGTGAAATGCTGCTAGATATTCAACTTAAAGCTGATCAAAAACTTCCTTCAGCTTTTTCACTTCAACTGCTTTCTCTCCATCCAGACAATAGACCAGGAAAACTTAAGAAAACTTGATTTTTAATTGTCAGACCTGAACCTGATTAACAGGTTCACTCAAATGTTTAAAAATAGTTTCCGATTTGTGAAACCTTTGTTCTGAAAATAAAACCCTTTACTGCTTTTTATCACAACCAGACCACATCAGACCAGGTCAGGTCTAGATCAAAAAACTAAAGCCTGTTTATAACACAGTTTCAGATTTGTGATCCCTGCAAATCAGAAGCTAACCTCAGCCATATCAATTCCCTTGGGAGTTGGCGGAGAGCAAAACAATGAGTGAATACCGGACTTAAATTCTACATGAAAATAAGCAGCTGTTTGCACCATATCAAGTTCACAACTTTCTACTCGCAGTAGCAACCGCTTAAATATGTACAGTGTATGGTAACATCCAAGCAACTCCGTCTCGGTCAGTTTATGGTGGTCACAACATTTGGTGCAACCCCGGCGAGACCTGCGACAAATGCTAAAAACGTAAAATATCAACACCACTGCCCCTAAGTGTCTAAAGAACAGTTATTGCAGGTTTAACGTAAATTACTCAGTCTAACTCTGTCAACGGTAACTTTTTACACCTCTACAGCCTCTATACTCACACGCCACATGTATTTAACACAAGTAGAAACTGAAAAGGTCACGCCCCATTGTTTTGGAGGTATTTAATTAGCGGTTTTAGCTAGCCCCGCTAACTGACCGCATGCAGTTTCCAACTCTGAACCAAGCTAGGTCTTCCCTGACATAAGCAAACCAGACAGATCCAGCAAAGAAGACAGAAAATACAAATGAGACAGTATTTGAGTTACCTTGGTACCAGGAGTCACGTCTCAATTTGTTCTTTTGGTGGATAGTAACGGCGTCCCCGCCACACTTCAGCCGCTGCGCCAAGCTGACATTTACGACGTGTCGCTCCACTGAAAAGACAGATACGGTAAGAGTGATTAAACCGACCCCACACTTTTCAAAGTGAAATTAGACCGAAATAAAAATGGGACTCCCTCCACAACACGTTAACGTTTCTAAAAGTAATCGGCCCATAGTTTGCTAGTTCAAATTTAAATGAACAAGATTACAAAACTGGGATTACAGATTCAAAGATTCTGTTTGAATTGATTTACCAGGTATTTGTGGTCAATCAGTGACTGGTAAAATTGGCTACATTACTTAGAAATAGAAAGCTTAATTGTTTGCTGCATGAAATATCACAAAAATAGTGACATTCCTTTGATATTTGACATCCTCAGATGTTTTGTTTTGTCTGATCAAAAATCAAAACCCCAAAGATTACTTTTCTGTGCTTCACTTTTCTGTTGAGCTCTGATTTACATATCCTTAACCTTGCTGCAGGTTACATACACTGCTGATAAACATGCAAATGTTTGAGTTAAATGAGAGTAGACGGACTAATCCAGGGTATAGGCACCCAGGCTTCAGGTCCACTATCAAGGGTTGAAATAATGTATATATAATTTGTATTAAAAAATATATTTATGCTACACAGAATACTATTTAGGTTTTTCCAATCTTTGGTTTTTCCTGTTAAATGTTGGATATCTTTACCCCTTCAGGCTTCATTTTCATTTTCCAAGTGAAAGGCATCAAGTAAGGGAAAACCACCCCGCAAATTACTCAGCAGGTCACAAAATGTATGTACTATATCAACACTTACTGGTTTGAAAGGTTCAAAAACAGAAAGGTTGTGAACAGTCTCAGAGGATCCTCCCCCTTGTCCTGGGGAATAACTGCTGTCATTTGTTCTGCAACTTTTCCTACACCGTACACACACAATTCAGACTGTAATGAACTCTGTATGCGATTATGCAACCAGGATACAGCTGATATCCTGTTCAAGAATACTTGAGTACTCGGCTCCTGTGGTTGAAGGGTGGTCACACCTGTCTATACCACCCTGCAATAATACAGTGTGTTCTGTCTGCACAATATCAGTTGCATTTGACTGGAAGACTTACTGGGTCCCAGTGGACCTCACCACACCATGCCCCCACTATCCTGTACATTCAGAGTCAAGTAGTCTGTGAGATACCAGATGTGGGAACTGCCTGCAGCATATGGACTGGCTGACATGTACAGGGTGGGGGCATATGGGTGTAATGTGACATCTCATAGTGGCTCCATAGTGTTCCATGTGTGCATAATCGGTAATCCTTTGTGGTTCCTCCCTGGATATGTATTATACACCTGTTTTACACATGACCATGCTGTAGCCTTTTTGTACAGGTAGATGCAACTTATGGTCACATATATTTGAATTACCTGGAAATAAACTCATGCAAAGATATCATGTAAGTTCAGATAATTACATGGAAACTTCCACACAAAATGACACCATCACACACACCTCCTCCTATACACACACAATGTATATTTCCTCCCAGGCCATGCCATGCACACTTGTTTCGACACCTGCGCTCACCTTACCCCTTGTCTTATGCACCTTTTTTATTCTTTCCTCAGACGATCGCCCAGGTGCCAGAGGAAAGCATTAGACCATTGAATCCCAGGCAGGCAGGTAAGCTGTGTGCTGTTGTTGGTTTTGTGTTAATAAACAGCATGTTGCTGTGCTGATGGAAGAGTTCTGTGAATATCATGTTAAAAAACTGGAAATACTTATGTGGGACAGTACTGAGAAGTTGCACCTTCAGTATGTACTATCTTTTTCCACTTGACTCATTTTTCTCCTTTCATTCTCCCTCATTTGCGTAACGGTTTCTATTCTCTCATCTCACTTTTCTATTATTGCCTCATTTATGTTTCTCTTCCAATCGCTCTAATTTCTCTCCCACTTCTTCCTTCCTTCAGTGGCTCCACAGCCAGGCCGCCGCAGAAAGCCCATGACGGCTCCAAAGACTCAGAAAGACAAGGCGTCTAAGCGGAAGAGGGTGCTGCTAGCTGTCCTGACAGTTGTGGTGCTACTGGGCATACTGGTCACCGCAGCATATTTCAGTGAGTTACAATTCCTGACAGTAGTTCCTTTCTCCAAAGACACAGACAAACACCACAGGATGGCGTGCCAAACAGGCCCCACCTTCATATTTCTATCCGACTTCGCTGCTTGGATACTAGAGAAAGATGCTTTGCAAAGGTTTAAAATTCACGACAGGATTCAGTGTCATTTACTGTATATGAAATCATCCGAGCATAATGCTATTCTAACATGCATTCTGCCTTTCTATTCCGATGTGCCACCCCCTTTGCCCTCCAGTTAAGCAGCTAATTGAGAGCAAATACTTCTTCTGTTCGCGCTCAGTCAAGTTCATCCCAATAGACAAAGCCTGTGACGGGAATGATGACTGTGCGGGAGGAGAGGATGAAATTACTTGTTTATCAAGCTTTACGCTCAACACTACCTTTCCAGGTAAAACAAACACCTGACTCTTTCTTGCTTTGTCATCACAGACACAAAAACAAAGCTTGAAAAATGACATCTTTTCTTCCTCTTTGTGCCGTTTCTCCCTCCAGTGCGTCTCATGTCACGTAAGCACGTCCTGCAGGTGTACAGTCCTGGCTCAGGTTGGAGGAGTGTGTGCAGTGACGACTGGACCGAGCAGCACACACAGACGGCGTGTAATCAACTGGGATACACGTAGTAAGTTTACACCCACCAGGGATGAATTTAACAGATGTCACGCATCACATGGATTGTGTTGCAAATTTAATGAATGGGTTATTTGACCTGAAATCAAGCCTCTGCTCCTTCTGTATCAACAGTAAACCTCGTAGCAGCAGTGTCCCAGTGGACACTTTAATATCTTCCCTGAAAACCGGACCATTCACAGCCATCAGACCTGGGACTGCAAACACACCCATACATCAGGCTACCATTGACCGGTGAGGAAGGGAAATGGAAAATCAAAAGCTTTAAACCTCATTATTCATGACTAATGAATGACTATTTGTCATTGCCGCTCAGATCTAAAGTGATCTTAAAAAAAAAACAATGCTGTCTTAGAAACTGCTGTCTAAGACAAAGACACAGCTGTTGACTGAGAGATGATTCCCCTTCAAACTGTTGACTTTAAAGATAAAAACATATTAAAATTAATCTTTGTTCTCTTCCCCCCTTTTAACCTTCGCCCTCTCTTCTGTTCTCACAGTTTCTCTTCCTAAATATAAAAAATCCCAGTTTTCGTTCCCTCTCTGTTTTATTTTCTATGAGAGTGAACAAGACCGGCAGGTGTTTTACTCAAACCAAACAACAGAAAGAGACAAAGTTCAACGGGGGGGGGGTAGATCAACACAACATTTGACTGTGTGTTTTGTCAGTTTAACTAATGTTGTGGCCACATGTGGTTCATGTGTAACTCATTCTGTTCTTCTTACACTAGAAGTGTCTGCAGATCCGGATCTGTGATGTCTTTGTCCTGTTCAGGTGAGTTTATTTTTGAAAAAGCAACCACCATCATCAACATTGTTTACAGTTTTTAACAAGGCAGAGTGGGGCTCATGGGTGGTGGGTGGAAGATGACATGGGTGTATAACTAGTTTCACACTAACAGGCCCATGCATGTCTACAGTAAGCAGCACAACTCTTACTTAGCAACACATGATGGAGTAGGTTCCTTCATTCTGTTGAATAGATCAAAAATTAGTTTGTGTAGGAAAAGAAACTAATCTAACCAGACCTTTACTGCTTGACTAGAATGATCTATATGGATAAATCCATAAAGATAGAAAATAAACGTTGGTAGTTAAATGTACCACTGTAAAGAAAATAGTTTTTCTTTTGTTTGTCAGACTGTGGACAGGTGGGCTTTCAGGACCGTATTGTCGGGGGTACAGATGCTCTCATCGAGGACTGGCCCTGGCAGGTCAGCCTGCAACAGGGTGGCCAGCATACATGTGGAGGAACACTAGTGTCACCGCGTTGGGTAGTCACTGCTGCCCACTGTTTTACAGGGTTAGTACAGCTTCCGTGTACACAATCTCCAGTGAATTTCCTTTTGTGATAAACATCTACATACACTCTTGCTCACACTTCCTCCTTACGCACTTGTTTTTGACCTTGCAGCAGTAAAAAGGAGCTGAGTCGCTGGAGAGTGGTGTCAGGCCGGACATACATGGGCACACTGGGAGGTTCCTACGTGGACAGAATCATAATAAATGGAGACTACAATCCATCACGAAACGACTATGATATAGCACTGATGAGACTCAGCAGCCCGATTACAGTAGGAGGTTAGAGTTGGATTTAAACACATTCAAACACACTGACAGGAGTCACTGCACCTTATCCATTGGCATAGTCATTAGTTTATTGGTTATCTGACTATGTGGAGTCTGTGGCTGAATTTCAACCTCAACAGTTGTGACAAAGGCAAATAAGAACATACAGTAGGCTATACTGTTTTGCCCTCTAGTGGAGTATATGCCAAACAGCAAGCTCTTCACCTCAGACCAAAGTTAGCCAGTGTACTCACTTGATAACTATAACTGTACCTTTAAACAGAACTTTCAGAATGACAAAAGTAAATAATAAGAACCTTAAAGGCTAAAACTTTCATAATGAATGTACTGCCCCTGTCTTCTAGTTAACCGCAGGCCGGTTTGTCTACCTCCTAAAGCCTTTGGCCTTGCTGCCGGAGCTTCCATGACTGTGACTGGCTGGGGATACTTGGAGGAAAATGGTGAGAAACCTAAACACTACCTCTCATCATTCATCAACAGCAACCCCATGAATAGGAAAAGACAACCTCTTTGAAGTTGCCGCTATCGCTCAAATGTTGTATCCCTGTTCTGCCACCAGGCAAGGTTTCTCCTTCACTTCAGAAGGCCAACATCCCTCTGATTAACCGGTCTGTGTGTTCCAGTCCCACAGTCTATGGCAGTGCCATAACCCAAACAATGATCTGTGCAGGTTTCCTGAAGGGGCAAGTGGATGCTTGCCAGGTAACTGACAATCAATTCTGATTATTACTGCAAAAGACAAAGAAGAATATCTGATATTAATATTTTTAACCAAACAACCATGTATGCAGTGTATTACATTTTTAAACTGGATCCATTTCAAGTTGTGCTGCTGTAGGCCTGCAGTTCAGTAATAGTTGTAGTTTGTAGAATCCTCCAGTATTGACATTCTCTTCTGGCAAATGGTTTGGATATTAAAATGGTGGTAAAAATATTATTGTGATCTTATGAATCCTAGGGGGACAGTGGGGGTCCTCTGGTGCACTTGAGTTCCTCTAGGTGGTATCTGGTAGGAGTGGTGAGCTGGGGTGTTGGCTGTGCCCGGGAGAGGAGGCCAGGTGTCTACTGCAATGTGGAAGAGCTGCTCGGCTGGATTCATGCAGCCATTGAGGTACAGAATACAGAAAATGCTAAGTTTCTGTGTTAGTAAGGTCCACTTACTAGCCTTTTCCCCTAGCTTTCAGCTACATCATACAGTTTGCCTTGAGAGAATGGAGTCTGCTCACTTCAGCTGAGCAGCTGAGCAGACTTAATTTGCTGAGGAAGACTGTGAAGTGGACATTAAATTAAAACAGAGTGAAAATTATAGGATGAGTTCTGGTATCACAACAAAATTATTTCCACTTAAGGGCTGTAGTTGTACTTAAGAAAGAAAATGATAATAAATAAATAAATAAAAAAAAAAAATTATAGGATGAGTTCTGGTATCACAACAAAATTATTTCCACTTAAGGGCTGTAGTTGTACTTAAGAAAGAAAATGATAATAAATAAATAAATAAAAAAAA